>NC_087192.1:7510000-7527500 GCF_035594125.1 Scylla paramamosain
AGGTATAGAAAGTGCCAAAACTGGATTATAATGGAAGAACTGCATAAATATTTTCACTACAACTGAGAACGAAGAAAAATCTATGAAGGAAAATAGGTTTAGAAGACATGGAGAGAGAGAGAGAGAGAGAGAGAGAGAGAGAGAGAGAGAGAGAGAGAGAGAGAGAGAGAGAGAGAGAGAGAGAAACTTCTGCGCGGAAAAGTACTTTACGAATATGAATACAATACAAAACATTATAACATTCATAATTATTCCGCTAGAAACATGCACACAACTTTTAATCCGCTCTCCCTCCATCTCTCTCCTTCCCTCCGCACTCTCTCTCTCTCTCTCTCTCTCTCTCTCTCTCTCTCTCTCTCTCTCTCTCTCTCTCTCTCTCTCTCTCTCTCTCTCTCTCTCTAACTCACCATCCTGTTCACCTACTTGTCAGCCTCACATTAAATAATCCAGGAGAGGTTAAACAGACGTCTTAGCGTGTGTTCAAACTTTACTGATCGGTCTCGACAGACGCCCGGCCCTTCAGGCGTCCCCCGACAGCCCACCGAAGTCCCCTTGTCATAGGCAACTGGCGCTTAATTTAATCCTGGATACAATATTGTAGCGTGTGGCGAGACGGCGAGTTGGGGTGACCATGTTAGTGTGTGTGTGTGTGTGTGTGTGTGTGTGTGTGTGTGTGTGTGTGTGTGTGTGTGTGTGTGTGTGTGTGTGTGTGTGTGTGTGTGTGTGTGTGTGTAAGCAGATACACTGATAAGGGATATGATTATGGAGAACAGGACAGTGGCGGTCATAAATAACAAGTAATGAAGATTGATGAGATAATTGATATTGAAAAGCATGATACAATACAAAGTCGAAGGCAAATATCTGAAGCAATGGGCTGTTTCTGATCTTAATATCAAAACGTAGTGTTGGAGGAAAAAGCGAGAAATTTAGTGAATATTATGTAATGAGCAGTTATGTGGCTCATTGTTCTTTTTTGTCTGTGTCTGTCTGTCCATCTGCCTCTCTGTCTCTTTGTCTATCTGTCTGGCAATGTGTCTGTCTCCCGCCATCTCTCTCTCTCCTTCATTAACTTTCACATCAGCATATGCGCCAGCCTTAACTTTCACTCTACTAAGGGAAAAGTGATAGGGCCTCAGGAATTTGTGATAAGTAGGTGAAGTTAGTAGTGTAGAAAAGGCAGCACGAGGCAGTGCCACTTAACTTGACGTTTGACGTTTTAGGCACAGGAAGTAAAAACTAATGCATTCAGCTTCGTTTTATGCTACTAATTCCACCAATCATGTACACGATGCTAGATATTGAAAGAAAGATCTATTTTTAGCAACAAACTTCGAGAAACGAGAAAAAAAAAAAAAAAAACGAATACAACACAAAACCTCAGGCTGCATTTTACAGTACTTCACTAATGACAAAATTTTTACAAGCAAAGTTGAAGATTTTAATAACGCAGCAATTTGAACGATATTATAAGCTCCTAGAAAAAAAAAATTAAATACGTGTATTTAATTTTTTTTTTCTAGGAGCTTATAATATCGTTCAAATTGCTGCGTTATTAAAATCTTCAACTTTGCTTGTAAAAATTTTGTCATTAGTGAAGTACTGTAAAATGCAGCCTGAGGTTTTGTGTTGTATTCGTTTTTTTTTTTTTCTCGTTTCTCGAAGTTTGTTGCTAAAAATAGATCTTTCTTTCAATATCTAGCATCGTGTACATGATTGGTGGAATTAGTAGCATAAAACGAAGCTGAATGCATTAGTTTTTACTTCCTGTGCCTAAAACGTCAAACGTCAAGTTAAGTGGCACTGCCTCGTGCTGCCTTTTCTACACTACTAACTTCACCTACTTATCACAAATTCCTGAGGCCCTATCACTTTTCCCTTAGTAGAGTGAAAGTTAAAAGGTACCATTAAATTTCTTTCATAGTTCAACATAGTATGGCTTCGATGTGATGGCTGAGACTTTTGAGTTCAATAAAGCAGTGAAGGAATTTGCAAGGTAACTGTCGCTCCTGTCAGTTCCACTACATGGTGTCCATTGATCTTTCCTTTGACTGCGAGCCGAGTACCTTTGCACAGACTCCACGGGACGCAAAAGTGCTACTTCAAATAAACATTCCATCAGGCAACGTCAGCACGGAATATTAGCACCTGTGATTATAATTAACACATCAAAGGTGGACGCGGAAAAGCCTCTCTCACGAAACCTGCGTCTTGACTGATCGCGTGTGTGTGTATGTGTGTGTGTGTGTGTGTGTGTGTGTGTGTGTGTATAATTTTCAATCCCGCGTACGTAAGCCGATTCAAACGAGTGCCTGGACAATTTGAAGAGGAGGAGGAAGAGGAGGAAGAATAAAAAGGAAGGGGACGCAAGGAAGATAGTGACAGTAGTCGTGGTACGGTGCCCCTTGTCTCAATGAGTGGCAACGGGAGGTTGTGAGAGTCGCTTTGTCGCGGTGAAATGGAAGAGCAGTGAAGAGGCTTACATAGAACAGATCTTGTAAGAGGCAGTAATAGTGGTGGTGGCGGTGGTGGTGGTGATGGTGGTGGTGGTGGTGGCAGTAGTGGAGGACCCTTGATGTTTTCTGTTGTGGTGTGAAGTGGATGTGACGGTGATTGTGTTAGGACTGCAAGAAGTGTCAGGGCAAGAAACAAAGGGGGGAGAGAGAGAGAGAGAGAGAGAGAGAGAGAGAGAGAGAGAGAGAGAGAGAGAGAGAGAGAGAGAGAGAGAGAGAGAGAGAGAGAGAGAGAGAGAGAGTACGAGCTATAGATTATTCCATCACTTTCTTTCCCTCTATTTAAACTCGCCTTGCTCTCCTCGCCTTGCTTTTCCTCGCTTCGCCTCGCCTCATCTCGTTCCCAGTTTAATACAAAGGCGGGGCAACTTGTCGGGGCATTAATCAAACCTTCCATGTAGACGCGAACTCTTGCTACCCTCTCTCCACCTGCCGCCAGTCCCCGTGCGTCTGCCTGCTGCCTCGCCCCACCACCCTACCTCACTTGTTAAGTTCTACGTGTTTTCTCTTCTGTTTTTTTTTTTTATGTTCAATGTTTTTCTACTGTTATTTCTCTTTAATTTACTTCCCATCCGTCTTTTCTGTTATCTGGCTTTCTCTTAATATTCATCGTTTCCTTGTTGTCTTCTCTTTTTCTTTCAGTCCTCTGTCAGTCTCGTTATTTTTCTTTATTTCCTTTTTCCTTTTTTGTTCTCTATCTTGTTTCCCTTTCCTTTACTTTCATTCTCTTTCCTTTAATTTCTATATTTTACTTCCTTCCCTTCTCTTCTTTCCTTTTTTTACTTTTTATTCTTTCCTTTTCTTCTTTTCTTCATTTCTTTTCAATTTCTTTTCTTCTTTTATTCGCCGTCTTTCCTCTTCCATTTTTCTATTCCCTTCCCTTTTTCTCTTCCCCTAATTCCCTTTCCTCCCTTTCCTTTCTCTTTCCTTCCCTTCCTTTATCATCTTTCCCTTTCCTTTACATATAATTTCCCTGTCCTTCTTATATCTTGCTCGTCCATCACTTCACATTCTCATTTTTCTTCCTTTCCCGTTCGTTCATTTTCAAATACATTCTCACTCAGCTTTTCTTAACAACCAGTCATATAACGATGCTTAGTCTTTTCCATTGAACCTCCTCTCTTCTCCTTTCCGTTTCCCTTTTTTCTCTCATATTTTTCTACTTGATTCTCTTACAACTAATATTCGTTCCTTTTCTCCTTCATTTGGTGTTTTTTTTTTCTTTTCTTCCTGGCTTATTAGTTCTCCCTTCAATATATGTTACTTCCCATAGCCCCATACCATATATCACACAGCTTTCAAAGTCACGACACTGGAATAATAAAACTATAAGATATAGAAAGAAATAAAATATAGCGGACGACTATGAACAAAGGAATATTGGACAAAAGGAACAAGACACAAACACAGATTTGTATCAGGCTCTACAGTACTGTATATATTTTCCTTTCTTTTCCTCGTTTACTACTACCACCACCACCACCTCTTAGTCCTCCTTCTCTTAGTCCCCAGTACTCTCCTGGGTAATTATATTTTAGCCAAAGGAAATACAGGACTTATAAATGGCCTAGGAGGAAGGTATGAGTGATGGACAAAGGGGTGAGTGGGACCTCAAGAGAATACCAAAATTTATGGCCACGGGGCGGGCAGAGGAGAAATAGAAGAGACGGAGACATAGACACGCGTAGGACAGTGAGTGACGCGGCCAGCTGGACAGGAAAAGTGATAAAATACGTAAGAAAGTAAGGAAATGTCCAATAATCTTGAAAAAGGACCAATGAATTAAAAACCTGCAAGGAGATGAGGATGATAAAGATGATAAGGAATAATATGACGGGGGAACCAAAGAAATGTGAAAGAGGGGTAAAAATTGAAAGAAAAGGGTCCATAATAAGGATTCGAGGAGAGGACACGTGCAGGAGAAGGTGACAGAGATAAAGGAATGGAGAAAATAAGGGGAAAAAAGACGAAATGACAGTCGTATGTGGACATCACGTCACTCCAGTGCAAGACAAAACCTAAATTCCTTTTCGTGCCCACGCCTGCCTAAGTCTCTCTCTCTCTCTCTCTCTCTCTCTCTCTCTCTCTCTCTCTCTCTCTCTCTCTCTCTCTCTCTCTCTCTCTCTCTCTCTCTCTCTCTCTCTCTCTCTCTCATACATACACACCAAACATTCATTCACTGACTCGTAGCTCTACCAATTTTATTCCTACCTAGTAAGTCCACTCCCTCTTCCTCTTCCTCTCTCTCTCTCCACACCACCACCACCACCACAGTATCACGCCGCCTTTAAGCACACTTCGGACCACTAAGCCACCGCCACCGCCGCCGCCACCACCACCACTACCACCACCACCACTTCCCACAGTACATGAAACAACAGAACTCTATCTATCTCCGTGAAATAAGCTTCTTTAAACCAACACTTTTCTCTGTACGATATTACTTTATTACTCAATCCCTTTCATGGCTTTAGTCGAAGTTGGCAGCGTTACTAGGCGTCTGCGGATCCCTCACTGCCCTCCCTTCCCTATCCTGTCCCTCTATCCACCAACTTCCTACAGATAGCCTCCCGCTTCGCCCCAATCCATCCCATCCCTTCCCGCTCACTCCCGCTACCCACTGCCTCGCCCTAGTCCATTGCCTCCTGTCCCATCCTGTCCCCTCCTGCTATCCACCGCCCTCCTACAGTCCCTTCCCTGCCTCTCCCCACTTCATTCCATCCCGTCCTTTCCTGCCCAGTCCCCTTCCCGCCCAGTACCCCTCCCCCCGCCACACGCACACACACAGGCCACCATGCCGAAAATTGACTCACCCCGAAAATTGAAAATGGAAACTGGGCGGCTCGCTCTCCGGATCGCCGCCACCGCCACCGCCGCTGCTCCGTTGCTGTTTCTTTGTTTACTCTCTCGTTGGTGTTTTGTTTTGTTATTCTGCGGAGAAATGGTATTGTGATTTAAAGCTGTTGTATGCGTGCTCTCTGATTACACACACAGGAGAGCGTACATAGACGCATACGCAAAAAAAAAAACACCTCTCTGTTTTCCCGGGATCACTCACTCACCGTCGCCATTGAACAAACATAGCAGGTAAAGAAATAAACATCGAAATTAGTCTCCATTTCACTGGTCTTACTCAAAGGAGACGAAAAACAGTTCTCTAGACACGCAACACTCATTCACCTCACCCACTCACACACAACTATCACTAAAGAAACACATTAAAGAACATAACAAAAATCATCCTTTACCTAACCACAACTCAATCAGCAACAATAACAACAACAAAAACTCACATCATTAATTCATTCCCTCACTCTCACTCACTCACTAAAGAACATAACACAGAAATCACCCATGACCTCACCACACCTGTCATACTATTACCCATGTGAACACACGCTCACCTGTCACACTTCTAATTCATGCCATTCATTGCTCTTGAACGGGCGCGGATTAGGTGACGCTCCGCTACTCAATGGGAGGAAGAGCAAGTACAAAAAGTGTGTCCATCCTTAATAAACTCATAAGAGGCGAGGAGAGGTGGAGTGTAGCAGTCGATTAGTGTGTAAATAATTGAGTATAATGGATGAAATATGGAGACTGGAGCTGAGAGAGAGAGAGAGAGAGAGAGAGAGAGAGAGAGAGAGAGAGAGAGAGAGAGAGAGAGAGAGAGAGAGAGAGAGAGAGAGAGAGAGAGAGAGAGAGAGAGAGAGAGAGAGAGAGAGAGAGAGAGAGAGAGAGAGAGAGAATCATATACGTTCTTGATGAAGGTTAGACGGAGGAAGAAAAAAGCGAATAATGTACGAAGATAAGAGGAGATAGACCGAGAACAACGAAGGAAGAGATGACACACAGATTGGATTGAAAAAAAATAAAACGTATAATTTAGAGGAAATATAGAGAAACCGCAAAAAAAAAAAAAATAAATAAATAAATAAATAAATAAATAAATAAAAACTCGTCAGAAATATCACAACAGCAGCTTAAGATAAACGAATGAAGAAATCAGAGGTCACACACTCACTTATAATATACACTATGGTAATCACAGTTACGATGGTAAGTGTAACAGTGATAATGACAGTGATGCAGATAGTGGTGACGGTAATGTATGTGTAGTCACTGCAATAGAGTAACCTACATTTACTTTCCTTGTGTATTGTTTTCTCCTTGTCTTTTAATGCTTCTAATCTGCGAACAATCTGATGAAATGCAGAACTCGACAACTGGTATACTTTTTTTAACAGATCAGCGCACTTAAGACTGAAGAAAGACATAAAACACGGTAGAAGTAAGTGCAGGAGGCGATTCGACTTGTGACCTCGACTGTACAAGAGTTCACTTCACCTCGAGTGCTCTTAAGGGTTGGCGGGAGTGTGAGAATCCGGTCCAATCAGCGGGAAGGGCCTCAGGGGGTGGATCTATACATAGGTACGGTAAAGTAAAGGCTGCATCCCAACTTTCGGTCGGTGGTTCCTCCTCCCGCCTCCCGAGCTGCGTCTAGGTAAAGTAGCGTGTAGCGGAATGCTTCTAGTAATTCTTCATCTGATTTTTATACAGTCGTTTCTGTATTTGTGATTCTGTGTAACCGTTTGTTTTCAGCCATGCATTTTTTTTTTCTTTTCTTGCGAGTAACTGTTATTGCGTTTCTATTTGATTGTTTATTTATTTTTTTTTTTTTTAGCTTCCTACTTTTCTCTCTTAGGTGTGGATGGAATTGTTTTTTTTTTATGTTGATATATGACTTGATTCAGCCTTATTTTTGCTATGTATGTAAGAGCAATGACCTTATATTTGCTTCTCTGTTAACTGTTTATTTAATGTTTCACGCTTTCTTTTATTATTAGTTAAGTAAAATGATTCAGTTTTTATTTTATCTCAAGAGTGTTCTCACGGCTAAGTATCTTTCGCTAAACATCTTTTTCAGTGGATATATTTCATCACTGATCATCGTATTACACTTGTTTCTAGTATATCTGCGTTTCCTGTGTAACCTCATCTTCTTACTCACACTTTTTATTTCCCAAGAGCAATTATACTGGTTACATTTCATCATGTCACACTCGGAGTCTGTTTTTATTTCTACGTAACTGCCAATACTTGGTTTCGCGGCACTTCTGTTTTTGCTGCTAATTTCAATTCAATTAATTGTAGATTCGTCTATAAATATTCTTTAATGTTCACCATATCATTGTTATAAGATACATTTCGCCTTCATCTTTCACATTTTTTTTTTTTAACTGCTTCTAGTGAGTTTCCCCTTCTAACCTCGCTTTCTCCGTTATCCTATATTCGCCTCACTCTTTTTTATTGTTATCCATCTTTTCCTATTCAGGTAGCACACTGGACCTCTCCTTTCCCGGGTGTCATTTTTCTCACTTCCCTAATATTACTTATTCTAACCTCGTAACCTCGTTCATTCATTCCCACATTCGCATCTCCCTTTGTTTATTCCTCATCCTTTTATATGCAGCACAACACTAGTGACCTTTCCCCCCTCACTCACACTGACCCTTGACTGAGAAGTGGTGACAATAACACTCGTCTCAGTAACCTTGGGCGATTTGACGAAGCGAAAATAAAAATACAAGCACTTAGATATTTGAACTAAACCATGACTTTTCTTTCTCTTTCAGTAACGCTTGTTGAAGTTATGCTATTAGCTTTTATTACATTATTTTAACAGAATTTAGGAGCATCAACGTAATAGTTACATAGATACACACATAATCAAGATGAGGTAAAAATAAACAAGCAGGATTGGTGTCAAACAAAACACACACAGGGAATGTATATAAATAAATAAATTAATTAATTAATTAATTAATAAATAAACAAATAAATAAATAAATAATAGGATCTAAAGAAAGAAACAAAGATGGAATATAAAGTTGGAAAAATATTCAACACAAAATATAAATGAATAAATAAATAAGTAAATAAATAAATGAATAAACAAATAGATAAATGTCAGTAAACAAGAAAGAAAAATATAAAGATACAATATAGATAAAAAATAAATAGATAGATAAAAAATAAATAGATAAATAAATAAATAAATAAATACATAAATAAATAAGTCACTAACCAAAACGGGAAAAATACGAAGATGGAATATAAAGGAGGAAAAAAAGTCCGTCAAAAAAAGGTCAGGAAGTTTCCAGGAATTTACCATTCGAGGGAAAAAACACAGAGGTACTTAAAATTTCCAGCGTCATTACATCCTTTGTGACGCTGACTTCCGGTGATGTCCAGTGAATAGTAAAGTCTCTCCCTCTTTCTTTCTTTCTCTCTCTCTCTCTCTCTCTCTCTCTCTCTCTCTCTCTCTCTCTCTCTCTCTCTCTCTCTCTCTCTCTCTCTCTCTCTCTCCTCAATTCTATTTCAACTAACTTCTTTCTATTTACTAACTTCTTTCTCTCATTTCTCCACTCGCTTCTCTCTCTCTCTCTCTCTCTCTCTCTCTCTCTCTCTCTCTCTCTCTCTCTCTCTCTCTCTCTCTCTCTCTCTCTCTCGACATAGTTTTCTGTTTCCATCTTTCGTCTCTCGTTTCTCTCCCCTCCTCCCTTCTGTCCTCTCAATTCTCGTCCTACATTTATGCAACGTATGAAAAAGTAAAAGGGATTTGGTAATGCTATGCAAGTCTTTCTTTACGTTACATGTGTACCTGCGATGCAAAAGACTGAGATATATACGAGTATGTTTTTCAGTGCTGAACAAAATACACGATATATAGACTCATGTTCGTCTTTTCTTTTCTCCTGTAACTTTTGTATAATGTAACATATGCATTAATCTATTGAAGTGAAAAGGAAAAGGAAAAATATTGCAACTATTTTTTCTGTTGTTTGTAGATACGTGGTATGGAAAGAAGGGAATTTAAAAATACAGCTATCACCAAAACAGCCTAAAGAGGAATCGATTCAAGCTAAAGAATTGAGGATTTTTTTTTATCTGTTCTTTCGTCCTTTTGTTTTCTAGACGAACACGTCAATGAACAATAAAAACAACCCTTTAACAAATATCAACTCGTTAAATTTATCATACCATCCCTTCCCAATCTCCTAGTTTTTAAGACAGACGCAATAACATCATAAGAATACAACACGATGTCAGCAAGCCAGCATGTAAGCCCTGCAAGACATCAATAAAACAATTCTATGTCGAGAAACTAAAGTGGCGACAGTAGGAGAGGTGAAGGCAGCGGGCCACGTCAGGAGGCTGAGGGGCAGACTAGCGACCGATGAATATTGGACCAACAGGCGACAAGGGAACAGAGAGAGGGAGGCACGCTTGGGGAGAGGCAACACAGAAGATGTGGACGTGAGGCCCGGTGGGAGAGACAGAGGCTGGGGACGTGAGGGCCAGAAAGGGCGAGAGAGAGTGAGAGGCAAGCCGGGAGAGTGTGACGGGGAAGGGTGCACTGAAGGCTACAGGGAAATGCTACATAGGAAATTAAGGCCATTACGAGGGTCTGTAATCTAGGAGGAGGAGGGTTATGGTGGTGGTGGTGGTGGTGGTAGTAGTGGTGGTGGT
Source organism: Scylla paramamosain (assembly GCF_035594125.1). NCBI lineage: Eukaryota > Metazoa > Arthropoda > Malacostraca > Decapoda > Portunidae > Scylla > Scylla paramamosain. Next base: position 7,520,047 of record NC_087192.1, read on the forward strand.
GGTGGTGGTGGTGGTGGTGGTGGTGAAGGCAGTGGTGTGGTTAATGGTTCTAGTTGTGATGGGATGGTGATGCTTGTGATGTCCTCCTCCTCCTCATCCTCCTCCTCCTCCTCCTGCCCCCTTCTCTGCTTCCTCCTGTTTCTCTTTCTCCTCCTTCTCCTCTTCCTTTCTCCTCCCCACTGCATTAGAATACACACACTTTGCTCAATATGGGTAAAGTTCCTTGTTATTGCCTGCAAACTCCGTAAAAGACGTGTAAAGTAGCGCTTAGTAATAAAAGAGGATTATATGTTGCACATTCTGTATCGGTAAATAAGTAAAATCACGTACGATTATTTCCTAGTTGCAATATATTCTCAGTGCTAAAACACATTGCTTTCCTTTTCAGTCCTTTCCAGAGTACATACTATAGGATTATGTATGTATCACCCTTGTTACATCCCTTAAAACACTTTAATACCACTACCAGATCCACTCTTACTCCGCGCCTCTCTAACAAAAGTAAATTTCAAAGCTCCTTCCGCAATGGATATTATGCGTCCCTTGTATCCTCTTAGTCTTTTCCCCTGCACTGACTCTAATCCTCACTAAGTTCCTCATAAAAAGCATAAGTACATAGCAACAGAAGCACATGAATTGTCGATATTTGGTTTCACGTTTTAAAGAATATGATAGCAACATTGGCCAGTCTGTAGATACACAGCACTCCGCAGTTTTCTCCTCTGAATTGCACAACATATCACCGCTCGGTACATTTTGTGTCGCCGCTGCCAGGAACCCGAGTCATATTAGTCGATATTTTCATTCAGTGTCGTGTTTTCCTAAAGAGCGAGGCGTCGGATAGAGTTCTTTCAAATTATATCTGACACTCGTTGCAGATTACGTTAAAACCAGCAGAGATGTATATATTTTTCATCCGTGTGGCTCGATAGATGATGTGACACCATTTCACCAATGTTGTTTTTCTTTATCAACCCGGGACTGAACTCATACATAAATTTTATTAATATTTCAATACACGCACATCAGAACATTTCTCAAGTCGTGGTGCAGTGATATTACACACTACGGTATAAAAGGAAATGCATCTCAAAATATATTATCACCTAAGTAGCTTGTCATTCAGTGTTCAGAGGCTCTTATCAGTGCGCCTCACTTGTACACAGGAACTTCAGAAGGAAATAAAGCACAAGAAACATGATCTTAATTTACTCAACAGGAATAATTATCTCTTTTATTGCAAGAGAAGGGTATCGATTCATCTCTACAAATAAACTGGCTTTCGTTTTAGATTTTTTATTCCGTTTAACTTTTCAGGCAGCAGTAAATTAGCAGGCTTTTTACACAATTTTTGTGCCCTCGGCCGGCGTCCCGGAATCAGATAACCACGGGACAGTTATTTCCCTTTTATCTTTACCTTTTTATCTTCTGCATCTTGCCTCGTTGAGAAAATAAGCAGGTTTTAATTTATTATGAGAACAACTAGCGACTCCTGCATATATGATAAACTGAATGAAGGCAATGCAGTAACCACATTAAATAAGGACAGAAACCAAGATCAAGAAAAGATTTACACAGAGTTACAACCAATTCTCACTTGTCATTGTCAACTCTAATCCGCCATGTCATGTTTGTAAATCAATAATAAATATTTACTTTCAACAAGCATAAACCTACATTACAGTCACTGAACTTCTAACATCAGTATCACCACTCTGTTACTCTGATCGTCCCTGTAGTATCTCAAATGGAATTACAAACCTCTGCCTTCAACCAACATAAACGTACATTACAACCACTGAATCTATAACATCACTATCACTGCCTTACAGTTTGCAGAGTCAGTCTATTAAAGATTTTCCGCGCACCAGCCAAGTAAGGAGCGGCGGCAGCGTGGTGTGGACGTGGCAGAAGCAAACCTCCGGATTAAGGGCTAATTAAAACGGTTAATTCCTAAAGGTGAGCCGCCGTAAAAGTCCAATGGGGGGAATTTTCAGCAGCATTTTTCAGCGGCTGTTTTGGATGCGGGAAAGCGCGTGCAGAGAGAGAGAGCCAGGGGCAAGATAGAGCCACACTTTGCCATTCAGAGTCACACGTTCGTGCCCTGGGGAAGACTCCACTGAGGACGAACCCTGGCAGGTGTCTCTCAGGTGGCGCGTCAAGGCGAGCTGAATGATAACTAGGCTCCTCTTTTACCACTTCGCTTCTTTTTTAACCTATATACGTGCACGAGAAATGGAAAAGGTTTTAGACTGGGGGCAGGTTTAGCATTCTCTTTACAGCCTGGGATGTTAGAGAGGAGAGATTATAGTTTTACTAACCTCTTGACATAACAAGGTATGTCAAGGATATGGAGTTCATTGCCAAGAGCTGAACTAAGGCATTGTGGAGCGCCAGACGCATCATATGTGAAACAAACGAGAAGGAATGATTAATAAATAAGACCTTACAATGTAAATGCATAGACACCATAAAAAAAAAAAAAGGATTATGAAATTAAACTACCGGATAAAAAACGGAGACACACTCAAACACTTGCAAATGAGGAAGAGGAGGAAGAGGAAGGAGGAGGAGGAGGAGGAGGTGGAAGAGGAGTAGTAGTAGGAGGAAGAGCAGAAGCAACAGATGATGCAACACACACACACACACACACACACACACACACACACACACACACACACACACACACACACACACACACACACACACACACACACACACACACACTTAACACTAATCACCTATAACTTTTAACCTTCGGGAATATCAGTAAACAAAGGGTTTCCAGGTCAGTTTTCGAAGCTAGTGTGTATCTAACTTAGGTGGCCAATCCTTCACACGACGCAGATATCCCAGTAGCGACGTGGGGGTGAGGAGAGAGGCCAGAGAAAGAACAGGATGACGTGGATGGGAGAAGTGAGCAAGGAATGGGGATGAGTGAGTGAGTGAGGAAGTGAGGAAGGGTTTGAAGCCCCGAAAGTGAAGGCTGGTTGAGAATAGTGGAGGCTGACGGGGAGTGAGGGTTGGTGGAAGCCTATTAGGATGGTGGGGATTAAGCTGGTAAGGGACAGGATGAGGGATGGACGGTGGGAGGGAAAGCAAGTGTCGGAGGGAGGCAGGGAGGTAGGGAATAGGAGGGGCTGAGGGAGGAAGGCAGGCGAGGAAAGGGAAGGGCGGCGGGTGCAGACGGCTAATATTGAAGCAGGTACAAGGTGTGCGCCGCGTGTCACTCGCCCGGGAGGAACAGGACTCACAGAAGCACGTTAGGCAATCAAGTTAGGACACCATCCACGCGTTACCATCGAGGAGAACCAGGAAGGCAAGGACCAGGACGACGAGGATAAGGAGGAGGGCGAGAGGAAGGTCAATGAAGCGAAGCATAGAAGCTGAAAGACATACATACACACATACCAAGCCAAATATGACGTAAATTATAAACATTCAAGTAAAAAATCCACCTACATGATGCTACTTACTGAAAAATAGAGTGGGAGAAGAGAGAGAAAAATAAGTGATGAGACCCAAGAGAGTGGTAATCATGTGCCTTTACAGCTGCATTGCATAAAGGTGTGTTTACAATACTCCATAATGAGTGGCTGTTTAGGATGCGATTATTCACGACCTCACATGACGGGACCGGCAGCCGCTACCCTTAACTAAACCCACCCACGCACAGCACGCGACACACAGCGGCCGAATTACATGGATATCAATAACAAGGCACCTAAAGTAGCAGTAGAAGTGTTGGTGGGATACATAACAGTAAAATGTATTCTGACCTTGATGTCCTTTATATTACGTGGAGTTGGACTTATCACAGAAAGGTATCGTTCGTAGGCTTCCCTAGTGAGTAAAAAGTGGCGGTGGTTCATCTCGTGTATCCTCTCACCATGCATACCATCCCTTATAAATGAAAATACTTGAACTTCATTTCACGACCTTTGTCAATACACCGTTCATAATAATAATAAAAATAATCACTTGCCTAAAAAAATACCACCTAAATTATAACACATCGATATAAATTCAGTTCCAAAAAGAGAACTAAAGTATCTTAGAATACCACACTGACAAGAAACAAATACGCAGTTTATGCAGAAAGATGAGATACTAACACGATTTTACCACTACAGGTTATATAAGGCGGTGTTTATAGTACGCGGTAATGAGTGACTGTGTACACTGCTATTATTCACGACCACACATGACAGGAACAGCAGCCATTATTCGAAACTAAATCCACCCACACTCACAGCCCGCGACACACGGCGTGCAAATGAAATGATTACGTGCAACAACAACAAAGGAACCTAAAGTATACAGGCTGAAGTGCTACTAGTGGTGGTGGTAGTAGTAGTAGTAGTAGTAGTAGTAGTAGTAGTAGTAGTAGTAGTAGTAGTAGTAGTAGTAGTAGTAGTAGTAGTAGTAGTAGTAGTAGAAGGGGATAGTTGTAGTGATAATAATTATAGAGGTGGTGATGGTAAAAACAGTATAATAGTAAAAAAAGAAGCAATATTAGTAGCAACAACAGCAGCAGTAGTAGCCGCTGTTGTTGCATCACACCTGCGTAACAATAGTCCCCTAATCCAATCACTGAACACTTCATATCGCCTGAAAACATCTGATTGGCCTCCTTGTTTGTGATACTGAGGGAGGGGCTTCAAAGAGAGAGTCTGACGGGGCCCGAGGAGGAGGAGGAGGAGGAGGAGGAGCAGAGTTGGTGGAAGAGGAGAGCAATGACAATGACGAGTAGCGCTTTAAATCCCACAGTTTTCATCCCGCCATCACCAGCAAGCAGCAGAACACGAAGCAAGCACACACATAAATGCTCTAACGAGATGCTGTTTCCACACTACCTCGCTGCGTCTGTGCTTTCTCGCGTCTGTCTGCACGAACCTTTTTTTTTCTCTCCTTACTCATTTACAACCTCATTATTCAACATTAACAACTTACATTTTCGCCCACTCATCTGTTAATATCTCAGTCCTTCAGTGCACACGTATCTAACAAAACACAGACACATTCACACCCTTGTTATTCTATATTTATTTCTATTTACTTACATTTTCGCCCATCAGTCATTTAGTACCTCTTCCCTTCAGTACACACACACACACACACACACACACACACACACACACACACACACACACACACACACACACACACACACACATACTTTACGTAACGCAGTAACACAAAGGAAGAACGAGGAATAAGACATATTTGTTCTTACGAAACTGTATCTGGAATTCTACCCTCTCTAATACGAGCCAATCACGTAAGACGACTATCTCTGACACAGGATTCAGATCTCCAAGGGCATTAAACATGATAAGCTAGCCATAAATGCATCGGGTTTTCACGCCTCCGTAACCTTTCACTCATCTGTCAGGAAGCGAGTCGTCAATAGGGATTTTAAGCTTGATATAATACGTGATGAAGTGTATGAAACAGAACGGAAGGGGAGGGAGAGAGAGAGAGAAAGAGAGAGAAAGAGAAAGGAGGTAATTGAGGTGATGTTCATGCACCATTCTACGTACCTACATGTATTTCGGCGGGGAATATAATGCTACATTTAACGATCACAATAAAGAACACTTGGAACAGAAATAAATTGTGTTATGGAGCGAGTGGGACATAATTAGCATCATTCAACTCTTGCAACACTGAATATCACAGGTAAAGCCTCACACACACACACACACACACACACACACACACACACACACACACACACACACACACACACACACACACACACACGAGAGGCGCAGGACAGCATCACCACAACGTCATCAGGAATTCATGTTTTTCCTCTGGGTGAAGCTTGGTACACGCGTCATATTTTATACAAGAGCTCACCCACTAATATCCACCGACCGGCGAGAAAAAATAGAGTTGCGGTGTAGCGGAACTGTCAGCTGCTGCGTGTGGCGAGGAGAGAGAAAGGAAGGGCTGTGGTGTGGGTAGTTTTTATCGATGGTTCTGCTTCTATGCGCTGAGTAAAGGGAAGGAAGTGAAGGGAAGAAGGAAAGGAGGGTTTAGTAATAGGTGGATCTCCCCGTCATCTCTCTCATCTCTCCCTTTACCGCTCTGAGTTTCACGTTATGCATATTCCTGCCTCGGTCTCTCTCGCGCGCGCCTGTTGCATCTGCCTCCCCGTGTTTTGTGGGCTGAGGAAATGGACATGAAGTGGTGGTGGTTCTTGCAGTATACCTGTTTGAATTTCTCTCTCTCTCTCTCTCTCTCTTTCTCTCTCTCTCTCTCTCTCTCTCTCTCTCTCTCTCTCTCTCTCTCTCTCTCTCTCTCTCTCTCTCTCTCTCTCTCGAAACTACCTATATATGACTCATGTTTTTTTTTACACCAAAGCGTCACGTATTCAATCTATTTTATCATGTTTGACGGACCCTTTCTCTCTCTCTCTCTCTCTCTCTCTCTCTCTCTCTCTCTCTCTCTCTCTCTCTCTCTCTCTCTCTCTCTCTCTCTCTCTGCCTCAACATCCCTTTTATCCATTCCATTCCTAGCCCAAGCATCCACTTCCCTGCCTCCCTTGCCCCGTCCTGCCCAGCGGCGGGAAAAAGAACCACCACCACCACCACCACCACGACCGAGGAACAACACGCCCCCAAAAAGTCCCACAGTTCGTTGGTGTTTTATCCCCGTGATGTACTATGCAAATCAAAACTTTAAGGCCAAAAAAAGAAAAACAAAATCCTAAACACAAGTTGCTGGAGAGTCCTTGATGGAGAGAGAGAGAGAGAGAGAGAGAGAGAGAGAGAGAGAGAGAGAGAGAGAGAGAGAGAGAGAGAGAGAGAGAGAGAGAGAGAGAGAGAGAGAGAGAGAGAGAGAGAAGCATAGTCCATTATTTCTTCTCCTGCCTCTTCATGAATATTTTAATCCCAGGCCGGTATTCACGTATGCTTTTAGAGATAACGTACTTTGCCCTCCTGATCTGCCCGAGGCCTCCCTGTGTTGTGGCTTCCCCCGGGTGACGAGTCGCGTCCCTTCCGCCACTATTGGGTAATGGCAGGACAGGAAACTAGGTTAGAGCTAAGGGGGGGGGCTGGGAAGAAGGGGAAGAGGAGGAAGGGAATTTAGCAAGAGAAGGACGGGGAGTAGGTAGTGATCGAAACATGTGGGATGGAGGAGACTGGGGAAGGAAGGGGAAGGGATTGGGGAGGGAAAGGGGAAGGAAGGGGAAGTATCTTGCTTTTAGAGGAAAGGATGCTGTGAAGGTGAGAGCAAACAAATTGACTTGTGTGTGTGTGTGTGTGTGTGTGTGTGTGTGTGTGTGTGTGTGTGTGTGTGTGTGTGTGTGTGTGTGTGTGTGTGTGTGTGTGTGTGTGTGTGTGTGTGTGTGTGTGTGTCCTCGTGTGCTCTACTTTTTAACATTACTTAGGAGTGAAAGACTGAACGACGAAAAGAATGTAAGGAAAATAATAACGACTGGA
>NC_087192.1:7532500-7535000 GCF_035594125.1 Scylla paramamosain
ATCGAGAAGAGGGAGAGCAAGAGTGGATCAGCAGCCAGGCCGAGGACGCAGAGGGAGCAGAAGATCGTCGAGGTTTGGGCCTTCCTGGCAGGTCACATCGCCCACGAAAGTACGCACCCTAGTGATGACTTCGGCAGACAAGGTGACGATCAAGATTCCTCCAGCCATGAGTCTGTCCTATCGGCCCACTCAATTGCCAGGAGGAAGAGGAAGAAGGAACGGCAGGAGGAGGAACTATCCAGCCCACGATCCACCAAATCTACCCAGGAGAGCAGTGCCATCCAAGAACTACTCCAGAGTGCACAGCTGCTAGCTACACGAAAACCACCAGTCGAGGGACCTGACGCTGACATCCGGCAGTTTGTTGAATTTATGTACACTCGCCTGAAGAAGGTTTCCCCCATGCATCATGGAGTACTCTTCTCCAAGATCGCGTACATGATCAGCCTCATGGAGGAACCAGTGATGGCCAGGAGTGCTATTAAAGACCCGAGGAGGTTGCTGGATTCTGTGCCCATGCCACTAGGAGTTGCGAGCCCATCGCACCTGTGGCAGCCTCCTGCACCGCCTACTCTTGCTCCTGCTCCTCCTCCTCCTCCTCCAGTCTATCATCAGCCGCAGTACCAGCAGCCACATTACTCGCAGCCCCAATACCAACAACAACAGTACCAACAGCCTCAACAACAACAGTACCAACAGCCTCAACAACAATACCAGCCTCAACAATCAGAACAGCAACAGTTCCCTCAGCAGCCACAGCAGCAGCAGGTGCCCACCCCAATACAGTGGGAATCTATACTCGGCTGTTCACCGTCCCCCGTCAAGACCCTGCAGCACACAAGTACGACCACCAAACTCCAGGGCCAGAAGACGAAATCGCCGGCGAAAAAGGCCATAATGTCCCCCATGATCGAGACGCCGAAGGGCTACGAGGCGGAGGATAGCGACGAGTAAATGTAAACAAAATAAAAATGTATTGCATATAAAAATATGTTAAAATGTATGAAATAAAATATGAAAAAAACAACTATATTTTTTCCCTTTTCATTTATAATATAAGTATGGATATAAAATAATAACTGGTAAAAGGAGACATTAAAAACACTTTTTAATGTTTCCTTTTACCAGTAAAAAAAAAATTATAAACTACAAACTGAATATAAATAATTGGGACATAAATGGTAAAAGAGAAAAAAAATATACTAAAACTTGGGAAGTTAAGAAATGGATTGAAAATTGAGGATTTGAAATGATAACAGATAAAAGGGAATAATGAAGAGTTGGTAATAAAGAACTTGGAAAATAATAACTGAATATATAAATAAGGTATTGAAATAATAACTGGTAAAAGGTAAAACACTTGGAAAATTAAATCAGAGAATCACACATGGAATAGGTACTGTCCCCATAATATATATATATATATATATATATATATATATATATATATATATATATATATATATATATATATATATATATATATATATATATATATATATATATATGAACATTTTATAGCTTTGATATATCCATCAAGTATAGATTTTATTTCAATGTCGTAAATATGAAAAATTCTTTGCTAAAATTTTAATCTTATAACCAGACAATCTTAACAATTTTAGACCAAAGTCTTATGTAATTAATAAATGAAGGTGTTTAATTATCCAGATTTGCCTATTACTTAATAAGTTAATAATTTTTGTAAACATTAAATTCATATTTAAAATTTTTTTTAACATATATTCTATTTTACTCTTATTTCCTTTCCCATTCCCTCCCACCCAAATATGATATTCCTATAATGTATATAGTTTATATTTTGGGATATAATTCAAAGTCAAGGAAGCTTAATCGGTTTCTTTATTATCAAATACACAGATAACATTTATTAACACAGCTTATATATATATATATATATATATATATAATATATATATATATATATATATATATATATATATATATATATATATATATATTATTTATTTATTTAATTATTGCTCCATCCTTTGTTCGTCTGCTGGTCGTCCTCTTGGATATACCATCCTTTCTCGCCAGGGAACTGCGCCTGCTTCTGATGCATAGTACAAAGCCAGGTAGTCTCGGACGGCCTTTGCTTCTCTCGTTGGATTTGTTCCCCGTCGAGTTTGGGAGGCGTTGCATCAGATTTGGTATGTTCCTCCACGATCCATCAATCACGTTATGGTCACCATCTTCGCAGTCGACTTCTTGGGGATGGAAATTTGAGTAGCGGTCCAATATCAGGTTGTGCATCACACACCCACACATGGTGACAATTTTGACAACTGCAGGTCGTTGTAGCATGGTAGTGCCGAAGACTCTAAATCGTGACTGCAGGAGACCGAAAGCATTTTCCACCACACGACGGGCGCGAGACAACCTGTAGCTGAAGATTTTTTCTTCGTATACCTGGGATTGATGTGAGTAAGGTTTCATAAGCCAGGTCTTGAGGGCGAAGGGCATCATCAGCAACAAC
>NC_087192.1:7545000-7560000 GCF_035594125.1 Scylla paramamosain
AAAACGAGCTGTGACTCTGGCAGATTCCCAGAATGTAGGAAGGAAAGATAAAATTGAGAAATGAAACTTTAAAATTCATGTATACAAATGCAGATGAACTAATATCCAAGCTGTTGGAGAGAAGAATCCTGCAGGCGAGAAAACCCGACATTTTGTGCATGGCGAAAGCAAAGTTTGATGCCTCCATTAAAAATGAAGTATTACACGCTCAAAGTTATGACATATGGAGGAAAAACTGCAAAGGTGAAGGATGGAGCAAGAATGATGATGCGCAAAGAATGATGATTCCTACCCTTCTTCTCCCCCCGTACACAGACAAGCACACACACACACACACACACACACACACACACACACACACACACACACACACACAAAAAAAAAAAAAAAAAATATTAATAATAATAATAATAATAATAATAAATAAAAAAATCTATGCGATGTGTGTTTCTCGAAATATTTTATTAAATGTAATATCACCAAAGCAAGTAGATTGTATTTAGTGCATATATAAAAAAAAAAAATATGTCGTCAAAGTATTGGAAAACTATAATAAAATGGTATTTCTGAAAAGCAAGTCTCATCTATTCGAGGATAATACAATGACGCAGTATGGTCTACAGAAAAATATTCGTTATACAAGTGGGCAGAATATATTGAAAGATTATCTATGCCATGAAAAAAAAGTCTTATTCTTTTCTACCTTCCAGAGAAGTTTACCAGTAGCAGTACGCCTTTCAGTAGACACATTATAGAAGAGCAAATCCCTTCCTCAGTATTTGTAACCACGTGAATCTGGACACGCATAACCTTCGAGCACTACATAACCTAATACAATACAATACAATATACAATACAATAAACAATATACAATACAATATACAATACAATACAATATACAATAGTTACTTTATTTATAGGAAACCACCAGAATTAGCTAACATCCACTTTAGGACAATAATGAGAAATAGTAATGGCAAACCACTCCACTACGAATCAATTACATTAAATTATGAGAGAAATATATCAAACAAAATTGAGTCCAACGCCTTGAGAAATATTGCGACTGACGCGACACGGATTCAAAGTTTAATCTTGCATCATAAAGATTCAAAGTTCTGGAAGGGAGGAGAGAGGCTCACTTGATTTCAGGAACGCTTTCTATTCGCCACCGCACAATTAATTTTGGAAGATGGAGAAGAGGAGGATTTAATGATCCTCCATTCATTATGCTGGATAAAGGACTTTCTCGGCAATGAAAAACTAATATAATACCACTGAAATATTTCGGTTTAAGAAATCTAATGGCGAGTGTGCTCTGGTTCTGGTGTAACAAATGTTTATACTTTATTGATTAGATATGTGTGTTACCTGTGGTGGCGAGGAAACGCTCAATAAAGCAAGTGATGAAAAATTTACATAATACCTCTGAAATATTTTGCTTTGAGGAATTTAATGGCGAGTGTGCAAAGTTCTTGTGTAACAAATGTGTCTGTTTTATTGATTATATATATGTGTGTTGACTGTGGTGGTGAGGAAACGTTCAATGAACCAGGTGATCTTCATTTCTACATGTTTGGAGCATACCAGTCTGTCACACGTTTGAGAAATAGAGATGTGCTTCAGCCTTTATTATTTTGTTCTCACTACCGCAACCTAATATTTGCACTGTATTATACAGAAGATAGTTTCCCTCCTTACCGACCATAAAATTGTAACACGATACTTAAAATATACATATAAATAAAAGAAAAGACCTAACAAATAACACGACACAAAACCAGTTATTTGAACATGCATACTGACGACGCAAAAAACAGACATACATATACAAGCAACATTTCTCAACGACCAAACAAGAAATGAATTAAATACGGGATAAAATATTCAAAACTAAATTGACTCTAGACATAAGATCAGTTGTATGATTTCCGGAACATTGGAGGAGACTAAGGAAGGAATATTAAGGAAGCAGGAAAAGAATGAAAGAGAACTGCTGTGATCACCGATTCTTAGCTTCCCTCTGAATACCATGAATGGCAAGAAATAAAAAGCTGACCAATATAAGGGTTCAGTATTTGACATTCTGATAAAAAAATGTGAGAGAGAGAGAGAGAGAGAGAGAGAGAGAGAGAGAGAGAGAGAGAGAGAGAGAGAGAGAGAGAGAGAGAGAGAGAGAGAGAGAGAGAGAGAGAGAGAGAGAGAGAGAGAGAGAGAGAGAGAGAGAAATACAAAGATAGTGCTTGCAAATAATAAGTAAGGAAAGAATTGTGGAATGAGTGAACAATACAGTGATTAGGATGATGAGAACCGTAATCAGCCCACGCACACACCACCACCTGATCACCGCTCACCAAGACAAGGCAAGGCGAGGCATTACACGTTATGTAAACACGGGTAATCTCATTAGTTAGATTATATTAGTGCGGGAAGACGGTCTGAAATCAATACAACCACGTCCTATCTATAGGGATGCACAGAGAGAGAGAGAGAGAGAGAGAGAGAGAGAGAGAGAGAGAGAGAGAGAGAGAGAGAGAGAGAGAGAGAGAGAGAGAGAGAGAGAGAGAGAGAGAGAGAGAGAGAGAGAGAGAGAGAGAGAGCATAAAAGCTTCTAACACATATTCTACTTATGGAAGTGGCCAGTCACGAACAAATATGAGGAAAAAAAGAAGAGGATCTGTAGAAGAGGGAGTGAATTTCTTTACAGGGATATCCACATACACTTCTCTTCAACAATTCAAACCACAGAAAGGAAAAATAAATAAAAACAAGTAAAAATAAAAATATTCTGGAGCTTACTATTGTAGCACTACCAAATTAAAGAAAAGAATAAAGAAACGACAACAAATTAAACAACTAAACAAACCTAAACTCAACACACCAAAAAAATGAACTAATTACAAATAGCACCAGGAAGAAAGGGAAGAAAGGAGCCACCACATCAACGCCCCCCTTCCTTCATTGACATGCAGTGATGGGCACGGCGATAACAGAAAATGACCTCTTAATATTCCAGCTCCTTTCTTTGTCCAATTATCAAATCTAATAAGTGAGATGGCCCAGCTGTTCTAAGGCTGATGAGACCACATAGACGTTCGCCATAACAGGTCTCCGCAACACCGAATTCCCTAAGGCTTTGTTCATACCGCTCTTTGTTTCTCCTCCCGAATATAAATACATGTCTTTTTTTTCTCTCTCTCTCTCTCTCTCTCTGTCTCTGTTTACTTGCATCTATTTTCTTTCTTTGTACGTTACCAAGGTGCATCTATCGACCCACAAAGACATGTATCGGAGGTTCTGTTTTGTTGTGTGTGTGTGTGTGTGTGTGTGTGTGTGTGTGTGTGTGTGTGTGTGTGTGTGTGTGTGTGTGTGTGTGTGTGTGTGTGTGTGTGTGTGTGTGTGTGTGTGTGTGTGTGTGTGTGTGTGTGTAAGACAGATTTTACCTCATTCAAGACAATAAGAAGAAAGGCGAGATGCTTGTCATAATATTACTCGCGGGAGAGAAGTAATGGAGACATGGCAGAGAGAGAGAGAGAGAGAGAGAGAGAGAGAGAGAGAGAGAGAGAGAGAGAGAGAGAGAGAGAGAGAGAGAGAGAGAGAGAGAGAGAGAGAGACTCGAAAAAAAGACATACACACACAATCAAAAAATAATAGATTTCATTAAGAGAACTAACAGAAAACAAACAGTAAACCTACAAAGATTAAAAGACAACAATTTGGATACATAAATACTTAATAAAAAGAAACGAATGAACGAATAAACAAATAATAAACGAGGGGAGGATGAAAAAAAAATGTAATCATGTCTGGTATGCGAACAAATATTAAAATCTTCTACAAACAACATTCCCATGCAAATAATATAGCACAAAAAATATGCAAATCAATTAATATACCTAAAAAAAAAATGTATTAGAGGAACACTCAACTCGGGACTCAAAACAACAAAATTAACGTAGGCTTACCCCCCACCATCTAAAATAAATAAATAAAATAAATAAATAAATAAAAGCGTAAAAGAAAAAGTGCACAACGATGAGGAAAAATATGCATTGATCGAATAACTGAACGCTCACCTGTACAAACATGACTCCAGTGAGGCGTAATGGAATTAGAGTTAAACAATTAGAATGCAGGGAAAAATCCACGTCCCTTGCAAAAAAATAATGCAGTGTTGACTAAAATTATAAGGATGATGGTGGTGGTGGTGGTGGTGGTGGTGGTACTGAAAACAACAACAACAACAACAACAACAACAACAACAACAACAACAACAACCATTATTATCAAAGGTAAAAGCAGCAGCAGCAGTAATAGCATACATTATTATTATTATTATTATTATTATTATTATTATTATTATTATTATTATTATTATTATTATTATTATTATTGTTATTATTATTATTATTATTATTATTACTATCATCATTACCACCATCACCACCACCATCATCATCCTCATAATCATCGCTAACATCAAAATCATTCCACATTAATTTGCCTAATATATATATATATATATATATATATATATATTTTCTTTTTCTTTTTCCTCAGGTGAGTGTGTGCTGCAGTGCTACCGGGGTTAATTTCTCCTGGCCAGGTGAAGCAGAGCAGGTAGGAAAACTCAACCTTGCCTTCCGTAATTACTCGCAAGCAGGATTTATTTTGCAGCAAGGAACCTTCGTCTTTACAATCCAATGTCTCCCACTTTAGATTAGATCATGCATTTTTACCACCAACAATCTCATAATGGTCAAGACGCCTACTGTAGTTTGTTCTTCTTTCATGTTTCTTTGTTACTTTTTTCCTCTTTTCTACCTCTTTTCCTTTTCCTCTTCCTCCTCCTCTTCTCGCCGTCTTTCTTCTTTTTTCTTCTCTCTATTGATCTTCATCTTTTTCTACCTTCGGCGATTTCGTTTACGTCTTTTCTTCCCTAAAAGTAGCCGGAGGGAGGAGGAGGAGGAGGAGGAAGGGTTGAGAAAGAGAATGTGGAGGAGGGGGAGGAGGAGGAAGAGAAAGGGAGGAGGAGGAGGAGGAGGAAGAGAAATGGAGGAGGAGGAGGAGGAGGAGGAAGAGAAAGGGAGGAGGAGGAGGAGGAAAATGAGAGGGAGGTCGCTCTATTGTACCGTCTAAACAATTTCATTCAGATACAGTGAAGCTTATAATGTACCGCGATACATTATAAAAGAGAGACACTGCGTGGCTGCAACAGACAGGCAGGGCGATGCTTAAATAACTACGCAGCAACACATGTACTTGACTCACTCACTCACTCCACGGAAAATATGACGAGTCTAGAAAGCAGACGGTGAGTGGGGACTGAACACGCTGATGATGAGAGAAAAAAAAGATAAATAAATAAATAAATAACAGCAGCAACACGTCTACTTCAATCACTCAGTCTACGAAAAATATGATCAGTCAATAACGTGGCGGGTGAGGAATTAACACGTTGATAATGGAGAGAAAAATGAATGAATATTTTTTTTTTGTTCTTTATTTCCATTGCAACATGTGTACTGTAGTCACTCACTCTACGGAAAATATGACAAATGAATAACGTGCAGAAAGCAGGTAGAGGGTGAAGAATGAAAACTGATGGAGAAAAATGGGAGAAAAAAAGGTGAGAAATAGTATTGGTCTTTATTTCCATCCCTTTCTGAGCTGCAAGAGGCAATCGTCCGTTCCTCTTCCTCTTCCTCTTTATCGGACTTGCTTTTAACGGGGGGGGGGGAGGAATGAGAACACGTGCTGAAAAAATTACGAGCATTCAATTTTTCTTATCTTTTTAATCGAATATTATCAGTTAACGTGAAAATATATCATAAAAAAGGCTAATATACTAATTTACAAGGCCAGGTAGGCAAATTACGCGGCAGCATTTCCTGTGAAGAGTCTTAAGTCTTGATAAAGTGGAAAAAAAAAAAAGAGGACTTCTATATGTAGTGTTATGGAGGGGAAAAAAAAAGAGCTGCCGGGAACAAGAATAATGAAAGAGAAAGTAAAAATCTAAATCATTTGACAAGTATTGCACATGACTTCCCAATACCAGGGTCCTCCTCCTCCTCCTCCTCCTCCTCCTCCTCCTCCTCCTCCTCCTCCTCCTCCTCCTCCTCCTCCTCCTTACTCAGGCACCTTTTCCTTCCAAACTCTTCCTTTCTCTTTTCTCCTGCTTCTTTGCTTTTTTTTCTTCTTCCTCCTTCTCCTCCTCCTCCTCCTTCTCCGACCTCGTCCTTCTCACTCCATTTGTCCTCCTCTTCCTCCTCCTCCTTACCCTGGTACCTCTTCCCTCGAACCCTTTCCTCCTCCTTCCCTCCTATTTTTTTTTTCTCTTCCTCCTTTTCCTTCCTCATACTTCTACCACGTTTCCCTCTCTCCATTTGTCTAGCTTCCTCCTCCTCCTCCTCCTCCTCCTCCTCCTCCTCTTCCTCCTCCTCCTCTCTTTCCCTCTTCCTGCTCACTATGGCTTTCACTTCCCACGCCAATATTTTTCTCTCTTCCCTCTTGTCTTCCATTCTATGCTTCCCATCCTTAATACACTCTTGAAACATTAAATTCGAGGCTACGACTGCAATGTATTAAGCAAGTCAGTCTCTCTCTCTCTCTCTCTCTCTCTCTCTCTCTCTCTCTCTCTCTCTCTCTCTCTCTCTCTCTCTCTCTCTCTCTCTTGAAGGGGAAGTTCGCTAATGTTTAGAGACAAAAAATTCTCGAGTTTCCTTTCAGTGTAAAGATTATTGTTTTCCTCCGCTGCGTCTTGAGTTTCGATGCATCTAGCTTATGCGGGGGATTATAGTGCTAAGCGTGGGAATTAATTGAAATACTTCAGGGAACAAATGGAATATTTCTCAATAAGCTTTCAAAACTACTTAAGCTTTCGTGTGTTTTCCATATGTAATCTATTAATTTATCTTTTACTTTTGTTTGTTTGCTTGTTTCTTTTTCGCAGCCACTCCTCTGACTGTCTAAACCTCGAAGACGCTTTTGAAATTCCACGTTCTATCATATTCACTCGGCAGGATTTAGGATTTAAAAGTTTATTTCTTTAATTGGGTAATGGACTAGAATTTAGGCTTACTTAGTCTCTCGCGTTAAGCCTACTCTCCCCATTTGGCGTATCAAAAGCCGACCAAGACAGTTGTTGCCTCTGAGAATTAAGTATTTAAGTAGGATGAGGTATTTCATTGGTCTTAAAATATCTAAATGGTGTTACTTAAGTGGTATAAGATATTCGAGAACCGTAAAGGGCTCAAGTGGCATTACGATATTTTAATGATATAAGAAAGTGAAGAATTATCGTGTCTCTTTGGTTGACATTCACTCCTCACCATCTTGATCTGTCTTATGCTAGTTAGGTTACTTTTCCTGAATATCTTGCAGTAATACCTCCAAATATTTCCAACTACAACGAAAAAATCACTAAAAAAAAAAGAGCCATGACTAACGAAAACCCAGCTATTACAAACACAAATCCCTGATCTAATCATTCAGACTGACACACACACACACACACACACACACACACACACACACACACACACACACACACACACACACCAACAGACAATACATACTTCTGAAACCCTCAAGCCCTCACACCTTCAAACCTTCCTTTAAATCCAGGAATTCCGCAAGGTTCCATTCTATCATCTAATCTATTACATTCATCACTGATAATTCCCTAATAACTCGCTATGCCTCCATCCACTTGAGCGCTGATGACCACATTCTTCCACGTCATGCCAGCCGCCCCACTCGTGAGAAATGTGGAAGGCGGGGACCAGAAGAGAAGGGGAGTGCGAAGGAATGGATGGAAGACGTGATGGGATGAAGGGAGAGAAACGACTGCCAAGAAATGGAAAGGAATGGAGGAGAGAAATTCAACATGAGAGAGAAGAAGAAGAGGAATGCAGAGGAATGGTTCAAGGACGTGATGGGATGAAGGAACAGAAAGGGAGAGAGAGAGAGAGAGAGAGAGAGAGAGAAAAAAAAAAGAGGGGGAGAAAGAGAGGTTAACAATGGTTAATTATTAAAAGAAGAATGTATGATAAACGAGGAGGAAGAAAAGACAGAAAGAAGGACTCATTGCAAAGTAATGAGAAGGATAAAACATGAATAAAATATATGGAAGTAAAACGAGGTGAAAGGGATGAAAGAGTAAAAGTTGTGATAAAGAAGCAAAGAAAGAAAAGAGGAAAATATATGGTAGAGAAAGAGAAAAGAAGGAAGAAGACTTATAACGAAGGAAAGGGAAAAGTGAAATACGAAGAGAGAACTGAAGCAAGATAAGAAAAACAAACAGAAAATAAAAGAAAGAGAAAAAACTGAAGGTGGAAAGAAAGAATAAAACAAGAAGAGGAATAACTGGTGTGACACATGAAATGGAAGAGAAGATGGAAAAGAGGGAGGGAGAAAATGAATTACAGACGTAGCGTGAACGAGGTTAAAAGGGGAAGGAAATGAGAGATTCACAGAATGAAAGAGAGAATGAGAAAAAAAAAAGGAAGAAGGGAGATGGAAAAGCAACGGAGGTTAACACAAACAAGAATATGAAAGAAAGAACAAAATAAGATGAAGGAACGATAAGGAAATTAGAGACACAGTGAAGAAGATGAAGAAGAGGTGTAAAAGAAAAAAAAGCTGTATACAATGGAATAAAGACGAAAAAGAAGGATGACAGAGAGAGAGAGAGAGAGAGAGAGAGAGAGAGAGAGAGAGAGAGAGAGAGAGAGAGAGAGAGAGAGAGAGAGAGAGAGAGAAGGATGTGTAGGCGGCGGAAACTGAAGTAGGGGAAATGCAATGGAATAAAGAAAAACAAAAATGGGCGAGGATAAAAAGGAGGAGGAGAATGTGTAGGCGGAGGGATAAGAGCAGGAAGAAGAAGAAGAAGAAGAAGAAGAAGAAGAAGAAGCAGAAGAAGAAGAAGAAGAAGAAGAAGAAGAAGAAGAAGAAGAAGAAGAAGAAGAAGAAGAAGAAGAAGAAGAAGAAGAAGAAGAAGAAGAAGAAGAAGAAGAAGAAGAAGAAGAAGAAGAAGAAGAAGAAGAAGAAGAAGAAGAAGAAGAAGAAGAAGAAGAAGAAGAAGAAGAAGAAGAAGAAGAAGAAGAAGAAGAAGAAGAAGAAGAAGAAGAAGAAGAAGAAGAAGAAGAAGAAGAAGAAGAAGAAGAGGAGGAGGAGGAGGAGGAGGAGGAAGAAAAAGGAGGGGGTTGGGATACAGGTTCATTACAGAGCCTGAAAGAATGGACATTTGCATATGATATGGAATATATATTTTGAAGATTATGCAAATGAGAGAGAGAGAGAGAGAGAGAGAGAGAGAGAGAGAGAGAGAGAGAGAGAGAGAGAGAGAGAGAGAGAGAGAGAGAGAGAGAGAGAGAGAGAGAGACGAGGCCAGACATTACTTTATTTCCTTCTCTTCAGTTTATTCTCCTCCACTTTACGTAACCCTTGCTCCAGAGAGAGGAGAGCGGTCAAGTGGCCACGCATACACGGTACTTAGAAATATTTTGTTCTTTTGTGACGTTTTTCTGTTAGTTTTTCGAATGCTTTTCTCATTATTTGGACAGACCCATATGATCCTGATGTTGTGGCGCTTTCAATCAATCAACCACTTTCTATTTGTTTACAAGACGAAAATTATCATCAGCTGTACAGTTTATATAGAGAATGCATCCAAGTAATAAATACATAATCCTCATTAGCAATACAAAAAGATAGATTGTGATAAAAACGAGTTAACAGTTTCTTTTATTCCCGTGAGACGCATGATACTCGTAGATTAACACACTGACACACAACACAGGAGAAAAAACAGATGAATAAATAAATAAACACACAAAAAGTTCTTTCTGTTCCTGAGACAAAAAAAAAAAAAAAGTTGAACTGCCGCTGACACACAACACGACAACAAAATACACGAAAAGAAGACTCGTAAGAGACACAAGACGTGTTTACAACCGCAAACACACAACACAACATTGGGCAATGAAGAAGAAAAACAAACATTTGCCCTACTAAGATACACACAAACACAAACACACACACACAAAAAAAAAAAAAATGTTCACGGCCGCTGACACAACACAACGCTTAAAAAAAAAATAAATAAATAAATAAATAGTATTAAAATCTTCAAAGTACGCAAGAAACATTTACAGCCACTGACGCACAAAACATACGAAGAGAAAAGGAAACTCCTACAAAACACACACACACACACACACACACACACACACACACAAAGAAGAGAAAACGTTCCCTGACACTAACACAAAAAACACACGACTTAGCACGAAAATAGTAATAAAATCTAACACTTAAACAAGCAAGAAATCACTAAAGCCGCTTATACTCGTATATATAAATCTTATACGAGAAAAACATTCCCTGGCACTGACATAAAGAACACAACACGACATAGCACGAATAGAGTAACAAAACCTAATACTTAAACACGCCAGAAACCACCAGAGCCGCTGAAACACACAACGCAGGAAGAAAATAATCTTATAAGACACACACACACAGATAAAAAGACTACTGACGCACACAGAACAACACAACACAACAAAAATAATAGTAAAATTCTACTCCTGAAAGACGCAAGACACCATTACAGCTGCTGACACACACACACACAAGGCTGCACAACACAAAAAAATATGGCTTTAAAACACGTCCCTTCCCGTGCCAAGGTGTCGCCAGCAGGGCAGACTGGAACAGCATACCAAGAATAGTTACAAGAATACACTTTATATGTGATTTATGTGATGAGCAGAATTTTACATTTATTTATTTATTTTTATTTATTTATTTATTTTTTTTAGGGTATATGAACTTCACTATTTTACATTTTTTTTAAGTTACTTAGATTAAAAGTGAATCATTTAAATTGTTGGAAAGATACCTGGATTACAAATACTGCAAATAAACTCATCCACACACACACACACACACACACACACACACACACACACACACACACACACATGCGTATAAATGTATGTATGTATGTATGTACGCATGTATGTGTATTCATTATGACGTAGTTATGAATAAAAATGAGACTGGTAGAAACATTTAAGTAGGTATTCATTAATTTTATTCTTCCGCGTAAAGTATAAATAAATTCCTCTCTCCATATGATATTAAGCACTTTTTTACATAATTTATATATCGCAGGAATAATAAGAACTCATCAAATATGTAGAATTCCTACATAAATTATCGTAGTCTCGTCACGGCGGGTAAACAAGCCACACACACACACACACACACACACACACACACACACACACACACACACACACACACACACACACACACACACACACACACACACATCACTATTGCTCTCAAAATTACTGAATGTGCAAATGAACTCAAAATGCCAAACATGATTTTCCATTTCAAGCAACAGAAAAAAAGAAAAAAAGAAAAAGAAAAAAACTCGATACAAACAAAAAATAATAAATACATACAACGAAATATAATAAAAAAATATCAAAATTAACAGGAAACTCAACCAACCCGGAAGGAAGCGGTTTTACTTGAGCCTTTTATTTCGTTAAGAGAGTTGGGCCAGTTTTCAGTGTCCTCTATGAAACCTTACTGAGGCGAGAGTTAGAGGAGGTCGTAAGGAAAGTTGGGATTACTCTACAGAACTTTTCAGGAGTAATAATAGTAATAGTGGTGGTGATGGTGGATGAGAGGAAGACTCGCAGTATTACTAGTGCTAGGGATGACAGTAGTAGTAGTAACAGTACGGTCACTAAGCACTGCTATTCCCAGCTCCTCCTAGTTCTCTAATCCTCCCCCTTCCTTCCCTTTTCCCCTTCACTGACCCAGATGTTCCCTTCCTTGCTTCCCTTCATACCTCCTACGGCTGCTCTAAAGCATACGAAACCACGAGCATCTGCTGTGTGTGTGTGTGTGTGTGTGTGTGTGTGTGTGTGTGTGTGTGTGTGTGTGTGTGTGTGTGTGTGTGTGTGTGTGTGTGTGTGTGTGTGTGTGTGTGTGTGTGTGTGTGTGTGTGTGTGTTTGTAGGACAAATTCTACCTCATTCAAGACCATGAGAAGAAAAGGAGTTGCTTGTTATAACATTACTCGTAGAACAGTAAAGGAGATATGGCTGAGAGAGAGAGAGAGAGAGAGAGAGAGAGAGAGAGAGAGAGAGAGAGAGAGAGAGAGAGAGAGAGAGAGAGAGAGAGGAACATTACACCAAACGTCAGGTAGTACTTGGCCAAATGTAACAATAAAGTGATCAAATGTTATTACTTTTGGCTAGGATTGTTCTGCTCTCTCTCTCTCTCTCTCTCTCTCTCTCTCTCTCTCTCTCTCTCTCTCTCTCTCTCTCTCTCTCTACGACCTAATAGCGCCCATAAGCAACACATGAGGGCAGATTGTTCCCGTTTCTCGTGGGACAGACCAGCCGATGACGCTCCGACTTCCTCTCCCTCTCTCTTTCTCTCCCTTCGTAATCCCTCCTCTTACTCCTCCTTTCCTCCTTTCCGACGTCTTATCTCCTCCCTGAATTCCTTTTTTTCTCTCTCGTCTCTCTTTCTCGACACTTATCCTCTGCTTTTCTCTCTCTCTCTCCTTCTTCAGCATCTCATCTCTCCAAATTTCATAATCCTACCCTTGTCTCCTCTTCATTAACACTTTATAGATTTAAATGAAAATGTGACTAACTTTCTAGCTTCGTCAGTAGGTTTGGCTTTTACTCACTCGCTAGAAATACTAGTACAATTTTGATTCGTATGAAATAATGGTGAAAAAAATATATAGCCATCATTCTCATTTCCTCAGGGTAAAACTAAGATATTTTCCTAAATTTATTCAATTTGCTTGTCTGGTTATCTCTCTCTCTCTCTCTCTCTCTCTCTCTCTCTCTCTCTCTCTCTCTCTCTCTCTCTCTCTCTCTCTCAAGTTTCATTTTTCACCTCAATTTTAAACGTATTCCCTCGTTTTCTTTTCCTTTTCTTTCTTTCATTTCTTATTTTCCTTTTTAGCTCTTCATACTCCTCATCCTCGTGTCTTTTCTTCTTTTCCTATTTCTTGTCCTCGTCCTATTTTCCTACTCCTCCATTCTCCACGTCCTTCCCCTATTTCCTCCTCCTCATGCTCTTCCTTCTACTCTTCCTTCTCTTCCTTCTGCTTTTCCTCCTACTCCTACTCCTCTTCCTCCTCTTCTTCCTTAACCTACTAACCGGGTAAGGGTGACATCTGTGGGCAAGCTATTACCTACACGGCGACCAATAGAGAGAGAGAGAGAGAGAGAGAGAGAGAGAGAGAGAGAGAGAGAGAGAGAGAGAGAGAGAGAGAGAGAGAGAGAGAGAGAGATTTAGCTGTAAGTAGACATGCCAACACCATTCTCTCTCTCTCTCTCTCTCTCTCTCTCTCTCTCTCTCTCTCTCTCTCTCTCTCTCTCTCTCTCTCTCTCTCTCTGTCTGTCTGTCTGTCTGTCTGTCTGTCTGTCTGTCTGTCTGTCTGTCTGTCTGTCTGTCTGTCTGTCTGTCTGTCTGTCTGTCTGTCTGTCTCTCTCTCTCTCTCTCTCTCTCTCTCAACGAAAGAGAAGACAGATGGAGAAATTAATGAACGAAGAAGAAAAAACACCATTCTTCGTGTCTGACACAAAGAGACACAATACTTACTGGAGAAAAGGAAGCTTACCATAAAGAATCCTGACCATAACCGTTTACTACCTACTACCATCTGTCTGCTTCCCTTTCTTCACTGTACGCCTACACTACGAGTCTAAGCCGCTGGGTTCAACAGACATAAGGGAAGGAGAGGGGAGAGCGTACGTAGGTCGGAGCACGTCGGTCTGGGAAGCCATTTGGACCCCAGATGGAGTCAAGTCAAGCGAGGAAAGGCGAGGGATAGGTTGTAGTGCTGTAACATCACGCGTGCCTCTGAGGACTGGCTGCCTGGCGGACTGTGGTATGAGGAGTAGAGACATGCTTCTTCCTCTGTGCTCTGTGACCTTAAGAACGATGCTCTAAGATACTACTGAGCGCAATCAAGGAAGAAGGACGTAAGCCTGGCCAAGGCTGACACTAGAGGAGGTTTATCCCGCGAATGATTGTAGTTTGGCTTGCGCTCTTAAACATTTCGGCGTCTTACATCGAGAGTTAAAAGGCTTCAGTGGACTGCTTCTCTTTAACCATAGGAACGATGCCGTCAGATAATAGTGAACGTAATCAAGGACCAGTAACGTTAGCCAGTTCAACACAAACACCAGACAAACTTTAAACCGCGAATGAAAGGAGAAGTTTGACTCATTCTTAAACATTTCAGTGTCCTGCATCGAGAACTAACAAGATGTAGTAGAAGTTATCGGGGTTTCCTAACGTATTTTCAAAGTTTAAGTAACAGTTTATCAAGGATTCTACATTGTCAAGAAAGAAAACACTCACTGTAACTCGATTAATAGTCTTCCCAGCCTTTGAAAACCAGTCGTTATGGGAGACAAAGACGTTTAAGGATATAGACGTCAGTAGGAGAGGCCAGTAGCTAACGTCCCCGCCGACTAGTGGACAAGAATCATGAAAGGTGTAGAGGTAGATTATCTTTTCATTCTGTAAATATTCATTCATATTCAACTTTTTTTCACGTCGTCCCTCATTTATTATTATTGGGATTTGTGAATGCGTTACGTAATGGCAGCAAAATATAATTAGAAAAAAACAAAGTCCAATAGAACACATGCACACACACGGGAGAGAGAGAGAGAGAGAGAGAGAGAGAGAGAGAGAGAGAGAGAGAGAGAGAGAGAGAGAGAGAGTTGTCTGACACAGTCCTACAACACATACATCAGCCAGTTGCTCCCTGTGCCAGAACCGTCCACTTTTCCCTCCTCTTTCTCTTCCCCTTTCACTTTTCTCTTTTACCTTTTTTCCCAGTCTCGTATCCGCCAGCTGGTTGACACAATGGCGATAGCTTTCATTATCTTTTTTTTTACTTTTTTTAGATATCAGAGAAAATGCCTGGAGAAAATGA
>NC_087192.1:7565000-7597500 GCF_035594125.1 Scylla paramamosain
GCATGCAACAAATAGGAAAACTGGTCACGCTGCCAGTCACTGTACCTTCACTCTCCAAAATACGTAGAGAAGGGACAAGAAAAAGAATCCATTAGTTCCTCATTGTGTTTAAGGATTTTGGTGCTAAAATTACTTAAGAAAATCGATAATCCTCCACATTTTCCCTATACCAACATTAACATTTTTAGAGATGAGGGATTAAAAAGGGAATTAGGAAGAAGGGTAAGGACGGAGAAGAGGAAAAACAAGAGAGAAAGAGATAGGTGGAAAAGGGTGGAAGGGAAGGCTTAAGAGACAGAAGAGGAAAGAAGGGAAGAGCCGAAGAATACAGGAGAGGAAAGGAGAGGGGAAGGAAGAAATGGGGAGGGAAAGCAGGAAAGGGAAGCAAGATGAAAAAAATAAAAGGGGAGAGGAGGGGGAGGAGGGCGACGAGATTGGAGAAGGAAGGAGATTGCAAGAAAGTAAAGGAAAAGAGAGGAGAGAAAGGAGAGGAGAGAGGAGAGGATGGAAGATGGAAGATAGGTGAGGGGAGAGGTATCAAACACCCCACAAATGAACTCCCGGGAACAAAGAAGCATAATAACCAACAAATGAACGATAACGCAAATAGGGAACAACGAACACACACACACACACACACACACACACACACACACACACACACACACACACACACACACACACACACACACACACACACAAATAAATAGATAAATAAAATAAAAATATAAACAGACATAAAACAAAGAACGAAAGCGGAACCAAAGAGAGAGAGAGAGAGAGAGAGAGAGAGAGAGAGAGAGAGAGAGAGAGAGAGAGAGAGAGAGAGAGAGAGAGAGAGAGAGAGAGAATAACAACAGCAAAAAGATAAATAAAACTAAAATCAGTACCAAGGGATTAATACTCATTTGCATAGAATTAAGAGCAGCACAAGCAATTTAATTCACTGCTACTGATCTCCTCTTTAGTCCAATGGCGCGAAACTGTTACGTATATCGGTCCAGCTTTTGACGGGAGCCAGCCTCGTGCTCACCTCGTCCACGGAGAGTAAGGGACGGAGTGACGTGCCCCGGAGCGCTAATGTGTCTGGCAGGTACAAGGTTAATTAGTGCTAATTTTTTACCTTGCTGACATAAAGTTGCTGAAGTTACTGAGTGTCTGTTTGCTTCACTTTTTACTTTTATTCTCTCTCTCATTATGAATATTTGTTGGTTCAAATTACCAACACCTGCTTTATTCGTTTCCTTTACTTACTTATTTAATCCCAACTTTATTAACCTAACGTAACCTAATGTAATATGACCAACACCAACAAAACAACCTTGCCAGCTCACATAAAGACTACAGGCTTCGTGAAGATAGGTTACCTTGTGTGTTTTTTACTTATTCAACCTAACGTAATCTAATCTAACCGAACCTAACAAAACAATAAATGATACCTATTACAAAAACCAAATACATCACCATCATTTTGACAGAGTTAGGTGAGTTTATGTTACGTTAATTATTCTGGCCTAATTAAATTAACCTAACCTAACTTAATCTAAACCCAACAACACTTAAATTAACCTTAAGTGTAGTGACTGCAATTCATCTTAATGTCTTCCTTTTTCATTTTTTCCCTTACTGTTTGATGATGATGATGATGATGATGATGATAGAGAGAGAGAGAGAGAGAGAGAGAGAGAGAGAGAGAGAGAGAGAGAGAGAGAGAGAGAGAGAGAGAGAGAGAGAGAGAGAGAGAGAGAGAGAGAGAGAGAGAGAGAGGATAAGTTACGTCATTTTAGAGCCTTCAGCTATAGCGTTAACATGATGTAGGGAGGAGGAGAGGGGAGGAGGAGAGTAAGGGAAGAGTGTTGGAGAAAGTTAGTGAAGGAAAGAATGGGAGAGAGGCAAAGGAGGGGGAGGAATCAGAAAGTGGAAGGGAGGGGCACGGAGAGGTAGAGGGGAAGGAGAAAAGTAGGGAGAGTGGAGGGAGGAGAGGAGGGCCAGGGGAGGTGGGAGAGTTAGAGAGGGGAGAGAGGGGAGAGAGGGGAAAGAGTGATGGCTTCTGACGTCATCATATTCGTAGCTGCTCGTAATTATTTCTCATCCCAGGGCCCTTCTCTTCTTCTTCTTCTTCCTTCCCCTCCTCCTCCTCCTCCTCCTCCTCTTCCTCCTCCAGATCCCTTTCTTTATCCGTATCCCTTTCTATTTTAATCAAACAGCTTAGTTAGACGTAAAACTTTGTTGCTGTTTGAAATTCAAGTGTATAATTTAATTTCCATCTTTATGCCTTCCATTTTCGTTGCTTGTTTTATGATTTATATTTTTCTCTTTGACCTTAATCTCTTTTATTCTTTTATTACGCTTCCTTTGTTCGTTCTATTTATAATCTTGATCTCCCTTCCTCATCTTATTTCTTCCATCAATTTACTCGTACTTCATTTCTTCTACTTATATTCTTGATCTCTCGTTTTTCCTCTTTTTTTTTTCATCTTCTTTCACTCCTTCACTACCAATAACCGACACTTCACTAGTCTCTATACTTACTCTTTCTCTCTCTAACAATCCTTCGCTTCCTCCATCTGGCCCGACTCACAGCATCCCTAACTATTCTCTCATAATGCGTTCTATTCTCTCCCTCTAATCTACCCTTCCTTCCCTCTTACCCATCCAGCAACAATCCTTTTCCTTCCTAACCCCTCTCTCCTTTTCACCACTGAGTTCTTCCTCTCCTCTCTAAATGCCTCCCAGCATCCCATTACCCTTCCCTATCTACCCTTCCCTTACCTCCCTTCCCTACCTCTTACCTTACCAACAACAATCCTTTTCTCTCCTACCTACCTCCCTTTCCCCTCGCAGTCCTTCTTTTCCTCTCTAAACGCCTCTCAGCCTCTCCCGTTTGCTCCCTTCCCTACACACTTGCTCACTCTCGTCACTCGTGGCTGGGAAATAATAATGGGAATTATTCGACCACGTTATAATTCTTTCTTTCCGCCGTTAACTTTCTTCACTGTATCTTACGCGTGGCCTTCAGAGCGAGTCCTTTTAATCCGTCCCCCCTAAGCCACGTTAGCAGCATCAGACGGAGCGAACTTAGTGTGGTTATAGGAGATGTAAGCTTGGGGATTGTATTTATGAATTCCTCTCTTCGTTCGTGGCTCTTCTTAGGCGGTGATAATCCCGTGAGTAGGAGGGATTACGTAAATGTACATATAAAAGGCTGTGATGTGTTGTTACGTCAGATGGTGTAATAGATTGTGGTGTGTTACGTAAGATGCCAGTGATATTATTGTTTTTTACTACGAAGGATGCTTTGTGTGTCATTTTATGCGTTCGAAGGACGAAACGACACGTACGTACGCTTAAACACACCTACACCCACAACCACACCCACCCACCCATCCACACCCACACACACAAACACACGTCTACTAGCAGCTCTTGTGGAACAAAACTTTAGTTCCAAACTTACGTGTTTCACTGTGAGCATTCACCTTCCCCCTTTAATATGCTAATGATAACATACTAATTACCAAGAGAGAAGACGTGGGGAGGACTGCTGGCCTGGGGAGAAGGAAGCAGCCGCGGTTCGAGTCCAGTATGACTTTAGGCAGGACGCAGGATAAGATGTAGAATTCATCGATCAATCATTTAATTAATACATTGTACAGAGACACGACTTTGAAGGAGGCATAGAGGGCGCGGCAAGGGGCTGAGGACAAAGGACAGGAGCAAGCTGAAGGGAAGAGACGAGAGGTATGTATGGGGACGAACAGCGGGAGTGGGACGTGGAGGGGAAGACAAGCGGCATTAAAGTAAAAATGAGGGAAGGAAAGGATGTAGAGGTACGGGAAATGGAGACATGGAGAGGGGAAGAAGTGATGGAAATGAATGGTTTATGGGGTAGGGAAGGGGCTAGTGGGAAGGAAAATGAAAGGAAATTATTAAAAAAAGCGTGCTTCATGGAAAGGGAAAGGAAGGGAGAATGATACGGAATGGATGGTTTGTGGGAATGGGAAGGACATTTATGAGGAGAGGGAAGGGGATATAATGGAAGGGGATTTCTTCTTGGAGGGAGGAGAATGGAGGTAAAAGAAGAGGGTATAAGGCAGGCAAGGGAGGTGTGACAGGTGACGCAGTGTTCTGTAATCAACATGTCAGTGTCACGTCAAACTGAGAACAGAGAAGCAATGACCGTCACTCCACCATTAGCATCTCCTTAGTAACTCTGGCACCAACACCCTCAAAAATTTTAAACTACTCAACAACTACAGCTCCAAGAAGAGTAATGACTGTCGCTCTCCACCACCACCAGTCACCTTCCTAATAGCTTTCATGTGACAAACAATACCTCAAACTATTAAACGACTACAGAACACAGAGAGAAGTGGCGACCGTAATGACTCACCAAGGCCTAAAATTATTTAGCGATTACAGCACTACTGACAACCCAATGCCTCTTCTTCCCTCAGTCTGCACACGATGCTAAACAAAGACACTTCAATTTCGTAGACCAAAAAAAAAAAAAAATAAATAAATAAATAAATAAATAAATAAGAAATCTTTCCGCACAAAATATCTGGGGTTCAATTTAATTTTCATTCGAGAGGGAGTTGAAAATAATAATAAAAAAATAATATAAATAAAAATAAAATAAATAAAACACTTGTGGCAGTTGTGGTACAAATATTATTCGAAAACAAATTATTTTCTGTTCAATCCTGCACACACTGAGGCGCTAATCCTTTTCCCCCTCTACCTCTACCTCTCTCTCCCTCCCTCCCTCCCTCCCTCCCTCTCTTCCTCTTCCCTCTCTCCTTCCCTCCCTGGCGGTTGAAGACACTATTCACGTTGTGTGTGTGTGTGTGTGTGTGTGTGTGTGTGTGTGTGTGTGTGTGTGTGTGTGTGTGTGTGTGTGTGTGTGTGTGTGTGTGTGTGTGTGTGTGTGTGTTGGGTAACAGTGGGGAAAAGAAGGGTAGGGAAACGTAAGGGAAGGGGATGAAAAATGGATGAGAGAGAGAGAGAGAGAGAGAGAGAGAGAGAGAGAGAGAGAGAGAGAGAGAGAGAGAGAGAGAGAGAGAGAATATACCACCACCTATTTCACTTTTGCTCCTTTTCCCTCACCTTCGCCATCTTTTTTTTTCTTAACAAATATTTACAGAAAGGCTTAAAATTCCACGTTGAGTATGGAATTATTTAAGAAGCCTATGATAGTATTATTTACAGGAATAACACTATACATATTTAACATAAAGATGATAATGCTAATACAATAATACAATAAAATAATAAAAATTTAAAGCACCTCCTTCTGTAACTCTTCACCTGCTCTTTCTAATTCTTCCTTTCCTCCTTTTATTTTTATCCTCGTACATTATAACCCCTACTTCCTTTCCCTTCCTACAATAACATAACCACTTTTCTTCCTCCTCCACCCACGTTTTCTATTTCATCCTCTCTCTCCCCCTCCTCGTCCTCCCCGTCCTCTTCCTCCTCTTCTCCCAACCACCTCAGCAGAGAAACAAAGCCTGAAGCACTATATGATTAGCAAGAGTACCTGGTCTATTTGAACTGATTAGCTGATTGGCGAGCGGAGAAAACGGGGAAGTTACGAGACATCAACTGGAACTGTCATCGCTCCCTAGTAAGAAAGATAAGTTTGTTTTTTTTCTTGATTTCTTAACCTGAAGATAGAGGTATTTGTGACTGTTGGGGATTTGTTTTGTTGGTCTTTCTCGTGTTGCTTTTTTTTTTTCCTTTATGGTTTTGTTATGTATTGTTCTTATATTTTTTCTTGATTTTCCCTCTTACTTATCTTTTTTTATTTTTATCCGGTTTTTTTTTGAGTAATCAGGTGTTTTATCTTCTTTCTTTCTCTCATATCTGCGTATCTTTCCTTTTTTTCCTATTTGTGACAATGGGACGTTTGCTGTGAAATGGAATGCTCTCTCTCTCTCTCTCTCTCTCTCTCTCTCTCTCTCTCTCTCTCTCTCTCTCTCTCTCTCTCTCTCTCTCTCTCTCTCTCTCCTCTTCCCTCAAGGCACGAGTCGTTTTCAATAAGGAACCAATTTTTTCTCCAGATTAAATCATCAACGCTGGCTGCTGGCGATTGGCTGGCTGGCTACTTGAGTACTGAAGTGATTGGCTCAAGATTCCTCCCTGTTTGCTTTGCTTATCACCGGCCAGTGGAAGGGGATTGGCTGGCTGGTAGGGTCGGAAAGGCGTGGGACGGTAGATAATTGGCTGTCTTCCCCACGTGCTTGAAGATCATTGGATGGTAGCTTGAAGGAGAGAAACGAAAGGGGGAGAGATGACTGGTCGTCTATCATGGGCACTGTAGGGTCACTGGCGGCTGTGTTGTGATCCTCGTCCTCAAAGTTAGATTCGGATTAAAACTTTACGCAATAAGAACTTGTATTTGCTCTCAAAAGTTAATCTAAAAGGCCAGAGTACTTAATATGACGTCAGTTCTGCAATGTTATATTTTCTCTTTTATTATTTTTTTTTTCCCCATCTTGCTGTACCGTTAAATTCGCTTCTAAAAGTTCATTTAAAACTCGTCCATTTTATTTGATTAAATGACGCGTCAGATTCGCAGTACTGTATTCTCTCTCATGTCTATTATTTTTTTTTTAATCTTAGTGTAGCATTAAATTTGCTTTCAAAAGTTAATTTAGAGCTCCAAACTATTTAATAATACGACAAATCGGGTTTGCAATCTTATATTTCTTCTCCTTTCTCCATGTAAAGTTAGTATCAATTTACTATTCAAAGGTGAGACTGAATAAAGAGCAATTAATTACTGGAGACAGTGAAATAAACAGCACTGATAAAATTAAAGGACAAAAAAACAAAAGTACATCACGAATATAAACTTAACTTCTCGAACCAACGACTCTTGGCCTGATACCGAATGCTTTCTCTCTCCCAGTGCCAAGTATCGGAAACCTTACCTCAGTTCATGACTCCACAGCGAGACCGTAAGAAACTGAAGGACTCATACCATAAAAGAAAGAAAAAAAAAAAAAAAAAAAAAAAACAGTAGAATAAAAACAAATAATCTTGTACTCAACACCTGAACACTTCGACGATTGTTACTTCTCTTGAGCACCTCTACTTAAACAAAAATTAAAGTCAAAAAAATATTTAAGATATCAGATTTAAGAGAGATGCATTTTAAAACCACAACCACGACGTGTCACAGATGATTTTATAACCCTGAGGGAATCCAAAGCAGCCAAAGGGTTACGATCCCAATTAGAGGCGATAGACTTTTCCGCACACGAGTAATTGAAAGTCAAAAGAAACGCGTCAATGAATAATCTCAAAGGTACGCCAAAAGAAAACAGAGACGCTTGCTGTTCTTACGAAACGAG
Organism: Scylla paramamosain; assembly: GCF_035594125.1. Lineage (NCBI taxonomy): Eukaryota > Metazoa > Arthropoda > Malacostraca > Decapoda > Portunidae > Scylla > Scylla paramamosain. The sequence continues at coordinate 7,572,362 of NC_087192.1, forward strand.
CGGTGAAATATTACACTCCTGAAACGAATGTGTGGGAAAAATAGCATAGCGATTTTTAGTACCCGAAACTGGTTTGGTTATGCTTATTAAGGAGAAGTGAAGAAAGCAGGAAGTAAAGAAGGCAGTAGGACGGAAAGAGAGAGATAACGAGAAAGGAAAGGAGTGAAGTAGAGAGAAAAATAAGGGTTATTTTCATTTTCTAGTACTAAAAAGGCAGGAAGTAAGGAAGGCAGGAAGGACGGACGGAGAGAGAGAGAGAGAGAGAGAGAGAGAGAGAGAGAGAGAGAGAGAGAGAGAGAGAGAGAGAGAGAGAGAGAGAGAGAGAGAGAGAGAGAGAGATTCATTATCAAGTTAAAAAAAAAGTGCAGAAAATAAGAAAGGAAAGACGAGGGTAAAAAAAAAATCATGTTAATGACACAAAAGAGAAGGAAGTAGACAATTTTCCTCTGTGTTACTTTGCGATAAAAAAAAAAATTTAACTCGCTGCCAGCCAAGATAAGAAAATGATAAGCACAACTAAATTATAGAACCCTGTCAGGAATTCATACAAACTTTCAGAGAGTGGCAATTCAACGTGATTTTTCTTCCCTTTATAACCCTTGGCCAGACTCTCTCCTATGTAAAACTAAAACACTACAGGAAATAAAATGCTCATATTACACAAGCACACACATTCACTGCTTGTTTCTTTTTCCGTTACTGAGTGGGAGACTAACAGGGATTTTCCATTTTGCACTGAGCGTAAGACAGGACTGTCCTAAAATTTGTCCTGCTGCTTTAAAACAAACATTCAGCACAGTCCCTAAACACACACACACACACACACACACACACACACACACACACACACACACACACACACACACACGTATATTTATATTGAAGAATTGAGCATAACTGACGTAAATATTATACTACTGAAATAAATCTGTGAAAAAGCAACGAAATATCAAACGTAAAGACAACAAAACGATTACAAGCTTTGGAAAATATCAACTGCACACACACACACACACACACACACACACACACACACACACACACACACACACACACACACACACACACACACACACACACACACACAAAAGTGTTGAAATCACTTTTGGTTTGCTACAGACTGTACAAATTTAATAACGGAGAAAGAGAAAGTGTGTTCAGTGGAAATAGAAAGAGGGTGGAGAAGGAACACACACAAAGAGTGGACGAAAGGAAGAACAAGAGAGTGAAAAGAAAAATGTTGTATAATATTGCCCCTTTATATTAATACATAATGTCCTTGTAAAAACCTGCAGAATAATGGATCTTTTATTAATGTAGAAGATATTGAACTGTCATACATTCAACAAAATAATTCAACAAAATAACGTGAAATAAAACCAAACAACTACTGGAGGAATCGAATTGTCTATATTATCCTATTCCTCACAATGCAAGTTTGAAACCATATCCCCAAAAGAACAACCGTAAGAACTAACAAACCCACCACTGCCTGCCCTTCCTTTGTGTTCATTTGCGACAATCCAGCACGAAAAATTAAAACTCCATGGAAACTCTTACAAACGTCCCAAAATTTCCAGTACTGAAACACATGAGAGGTGAACTTCCACGAACTCAGTGATAAAAAGAAACTAACAACAACATAACCAAGCACTCAGGAACGGACCCTGGCGTGTGTGTGTTGGCGGAGGAGGAGGAGGAGGCAATGGAGCGGCCCCCCTCAAGGCAAGGAAGTGGCGGAGCGTTAAAAGAAAAAAAAAGAAAGACTAAATATAATAACAGAAATTCGTGAAAAGAGAGAATGCGGATATTACAAGGGCGAGGCACAGAAGGTCTTTTGTGTTGCCCTCATCCTCAACTGTGTCCCCGTAATTAATTGCCGGAGATACAAGGTCATTAACACTCAACTCAAGGGTATATATTAATGATAACGAGTCTAATGAGCTTCTTCCATAAAACGTTGTGAAGAAAGCGCTCTCTCTCTCTCTCTCTCTCTCTCTCTCTCTCTCTCTCTCTCTCTCTCTCTCTCTCTCTCTCTCTCTCTCTCTCTCTCTCTGTGTGTGTGTGTGTGTGTGTGTGTGTGTGTGTGTGTGTGTGTGTGTGTGTGTGTGTGTGTGTGTGTGTGTGTGTGTGTGTGTGTGTGTGTGCATATGCGTATGTATATTCCTGTCATCCTCATCAAAAGGTGAATGAAAAGTAAACATTTCTCTTAGCATGTGCCTTTCCCCCCACCTCTCTCTCTCTCTCTCTCTCTCTCTCTCTCTCTCTCTCTCTCTCTCTCTCTCTCTCTCTCTCTCTCTCTCTCTCTCTCTCTCTCTCATATTTATTATATGCTATCTCCTTCGCCACTCTCTTTTCCTCCTCCTATTTTTCTCCATATCCTTTATCACCCTCATCATTATTAACCTTTTCTATTCATTCTCTTCCCCCTCCTCTTCCCCTCTTCCTTTATTCTCCGCTGTCACCTCCTCATTTGTTCTACTCACTCTCCTCGCTCTTACCTTATCGCCTTCCATCTATATCCTTTACTCTCTCTCTCTCTCTCTCTCTCTCTCTCTCTCTCTCTCTCTCTCTCTCTCTCTCTCTCTCTCTCTCTCTCTCTCTCTCTCTCTCTCCACTTTCCTCCTTTCATTTCCTCATATACTTGCTTTTATTTTCGGTCCTCCTTCTCCTTTTCTTTTTCCTCCTCCTCCTCCTCCTCCTCCTCCGTCTCTCCAATGCCACTCAGGTAAAAAATCACAAATTAATCAAATGAAAACACAAGGAAGCAAGTTTGCAGAAAGAATCAGAGAGAGAGAGAGAGAGAGAGAGAGAGAGAGAGAGAGAGAGAGAGAGAGAGAGAGAGAGAGAGAGAGAGAGAGAGAGAGAGACTCAATTACCTCCATTACGCCAATATAAGTGAAGGAAACTTTAATTAAGATACCTTTATCTCTCTCGCTCTTTCTTTCTCTCTTAATTAGCTTCTATTAATCTTTCACAATTCTCTCTCTCTCTCTCTCTCTCTCTCTCTCTCTCTCTCTCTCTCTCTCTCTCTCTCTCTCTCTCTCTCTCTCTCTCTCTCTCTCTCTCTCTCTCTGCAGCGCAACATTGTAAAACTTTATCCTCTCATTTAATTTTCCTTCACCCAGACCTTCTTTCACCCCTTTCCTTTCTTCCTTCCTTCCTCCTTTTATCCTTACGTCGCTCATTATTTCCTTCTTACTTTCCCTTCCTTCCTTTCTTTCATCTTCCCTTTATACAAAGCTCTTATACCCACCATCACTTCCTTCCTTTCTTCCTCCTTTCCTTCTTTCCGTTTCTCCTTGCTTGCCTTACTCTCTCATTTACTCCCTCCCTGCAATCTCACTTCCATCCACCTAACACACCTCCATTCCGCCACCTTATCCCTCCCCTTCATTCCACCCAAATCTTCCTTCCTAGACACGCACCGTAAGGAGATAGAGAAGAACACACATGTTATATACACGTAAGGAAAAATACGACTCTAGAGATGCCACGAAATGGGGCTTAATCTACTTCTGCTGCACCTCCATCAGTAGCTACCTCCCCGCCCAGCCAGAGTCGCCGGGAGACGAGCGGGAAAGACCTGGTTGTGCTCGTGGTGCACAGAGGTGGTGAAGTTTTTAATTACGTGAAGGACTATCTACTGAGTGGTACTTTGGGGGGGAGAGAGAGAGAGAGAGAGAGAGAGAGAGAGAGAGAGAGAGAGAGAGAGAGAGAGAGAGAGAGAGAGAGAGAGAGAGAGAGAGAGAGACCTATGAAGATTTTAGTAGGTTTCCAATGTTCTCCATGTTCTAACTGTATACATTTTTGATAATTACACACACACACACACACACACACACACACACACACACACACACACACACACACACACACACACACACACACACACACACACACACACGGACCTTCAACCCTTCTTTAGTGTCCTGTATTCAACATTCAGTGTGACATGAGCATTACAAATACAGCAATATTAAATAAATCATGAAACACCTTATTAAACACCACTGTCTACACCACTATCCACACTTAACAACCCTATCTAAAAACCTGTACTCTTTACCTAACACCTAACTACTACAAACCAACAGCTTACTTCATCACCATCACTAGCACCTTGCAACCACCACCTGCTAAGTCACACCTTTCCCATACAGCACCATTTCCACTTCCTCCCTCATTTCTCCTCTCCTCTCCCCTTATGTCCCGCAGTACACGCCTCTCACTAATGAAGAAGTGCATCAGTGGTTCCCGTCATACTGTGCGGTGACGGATAAAAGGGAGACCCTCTATTTCCAAGGCCAAAACCAGCCCCAGCAGCCGCCGTCCCGCCTCCTGCCCGGCCCTCGATTATAAAGATGAATTAATCTCCTAGGTGCTCGTTACAAGGAGGATTAATCAGGGATAAGTGAAGTAACTGGGTTAATCTGAGGCAGTTGTTGTATCCATGAAAATTAAATCGAATCAGTAGCCTCCTCATTATTCATCCTGCACTTTTTTTTATTCCCTTCATTTTTTTTTTTAATCCTTTTCCTGCTCTTCAACCTCCTCCTCTCCTGGCTGCCTTTAGAGGAACTGTTCACACACACACACACACACACACACACACACACACACACACACACACACACACACACACACACACACAAAGACTCCAGGCACATCTGTTCCGATTCCGCGGAGAACGTCTTTGGCTTGCGGGGATTAAGACCACGAAGCTCTTGAGATGAAAACCGAGCGACCTCATAACTTATATAACCTGTCTGCTGATGAAAACAAAAGTAATGATCATGGTGACACTACTACTACTACTACTACTACTACTACTACTACCACTACTACTACTACTACCACTACTACTACTACTACCACTACTACTACTACTTACTATTACTACTACTACCAAAAAAACGGTGGGTAATAACAGTAATGTCTTTTATTGCTTCTATTTGATTAATATTTATTGTAATACACCATTTACAATATTTTCAAAAACACGTATCCTTCATTTAAAGCATTAGAATGAACACACACACACACACACACACACACACACACACACACACACACACACACACACACACACACACACACACACACACAGTACATCGCTAATATATATTCTAGATTACCCTTCCGTAAACTAATTCCTTGAGTGACATGAAGTCCGTTGCCGTAAGCGTCCCAGAGCACTTTGAGAGAGAGAGAGAGAGAGAGAGAGAGAGAGAGAGAGAGAGAGAGAGAGAGAGAGAGAGAGAGAGAGAGAGAGAGAGAGAGAGAGAGAGAGAGAGAGAGAGAGAGAGAGAGTTGTTTTTTGGTATATTCAATCATATATGGAAATGAGACAAAAAAAAAGGTTAAGAAAACTAAACTATGCCACCATTATCCTCTCTCTCTCTCTCTCTCTCTCTCTCTCTCTCTCTCTCTCTCTCTCTCTCTCTCTCTCTCTCTCTCTCCCCTCCACCCACGCAGGCAGCTGGTGGGTATTTTTTTCCGAGGCGGAGTGGGGCGCTTAAGGTGACAGACTGGAAGCCAATTAAGAAATTAATTTAGGGAAGCCGAATGCCAGAATGTGTGATGGAGTGATGTACTGAGAGAGAGAGAGAGAGAGAGAGAGAGAGAGAGAGAGAGAGAGAGAGAGAGAGAGAGAGAGAGAGAGAGAGAGAGAGAGAGAGAGAGAGAGAGAGAGAGAATGTGTGTACCTAATGCAGACAATATATCCTATTAATAACGTTGTTGTTGTTGTTGTTGTTTTGTTGTTGTTGTTGTTGTTGTTGTTTTCTGTGTGCCTGTATGTTTCAGGATGACCAGACAAAGGGAAAAGGAAAAAAAGAAACGACAAAACTGAAAGAAAGAGGAACCAAACAGCATGACCAGAAAGGGGGAAAGGAAAATAAGAAACTCGACTAAACTGAAACAAAGAGAAACCAAAATAGAAATAAAACAAAAGCAAGCAAAATTAGCAGCATTCTTCTACATGATAACACACAATTACACCACCAAAAACACATCACCTCATTAACCTTCTTCCTAGTACTTTTGACAAGAACCAACCACCGAATCCCAGGGAAGTTTTGGCGGCTAATAATTAAAAAGATCAGACCGACTCGAGGTATCTAGCGTGGGATGGGATGATGTGGGGAGATGAGGCACGTTACTGAGGCGGGCACACACATCCTATCCTCCCTTCACGCTACGAAGTCAATGGAAGGTTTGACGCGGGCGGGGAAGTCTGCAAGGAAGTCTTGATCCAAAGTTAATTTAATGGAGGCAGCCAGGTGTGAAAGTGAATAGGTAGCATTTAAGTTCCCTTCATTATTTTTTTTTTTTTGCTCTCTCTCTCTCTCTCTCTCTCTCTCTCTCTCTCTCTCTCTCTCTCTCTCTCTCTCTCTCTCTCTCTCTCTCTCTTTTATGTTGTAACGGGTAATCTAATCCTTGTTTTGTCTTACATTTTTTTCTTGGTCTGTAGTCTATTTATTCTCTCTCTCTCTCTCTCTCTCTCTCTCTCTCTCTCTCTCTCTCTCTCTCTCTCTCTCTCTCTCTCTCTCTCTCTCTCTCTCTCTCTCTTATTTTGCTGTTTTATTTCTCCATTATTCCTTTTTTCACTTCTTTCCTCTTCTAGTTTTCTTTTTTTGTTCTTATTCCCTTTTATTTTTGTTAATTTGTTCTTATTCTTGCTTTTTCTTTCTTTTTTCTTCATCTCAAGCATCATTCTTTTATGGACCTTATCAACTCTTCCTTTTCCGTCTTATACGCTTGCCTCTCCTCCAATTATTTCTCTAAAACTCTCTTTTTCCTCTCTTTTCCTCCTCCTCCTCTTATTGTGCTTCCCTTTTTCTTTGAAGTAATACTGAATACGTTGAACTCTCTCTCTCTCTCTCTCTCTCTCTCTCTCTCTCTCTCTCTCTCTCTCTCTCTCTCTCTCTACTTAACGGTCTTTTCTACAGGTACAGGAGAGAGAGAGAGAGAGAGAGAGAGAGAGAGAGAGAGAGAGAGAGAGAGAGAGAGAGAGAGAGAGAGAGAGAGAGAGAGAGAGAGAGAGAGAGAGAGAGAGAGAGAGAGAGAGAATGTAGGTCAAGGTGAAGGGCAAGGAAAAGAAAACAGAGGAAGAAAGAGAAGCAAACAAAACAGAACTAACAAGCATAAGACGAAGAGAAAAGAACAAGCAGAACAGAAAAAAGAAAAGAAAATGGCAGACGAAAAGAAAAATGAAAGGATGAATAACAGGAATGAAAAGGAAATGTAAACAACAGAAAAATAAGAAAAAATACGAAAAAATAACAAAAACTCAAAAACCTTAAAAAAGAAAAGAAAAGCTTAGAGGGAAAAAGAAGAAGAAAAAAAATGTACAAGATCCAGATTCGACCAAATTTAAGTTTCACTCCCTCTAATTATGTTACCCCGATTTAAGTTGATTCATTCCCCGAGACTCGTGTAGTGGATCCCGCCTCGCCTCGTGTGGCCGCCCGTGTATCTGCCTCTCACTCGGATATGGGGCGGGATCACACACCGGAGCCGCACCACAAAGACTGTAAACCTTCCCATTCGTCCAGCTTCCCGTCAGATGAGAAAGAAGAAGAAGCCAGAAGCCGCTGCATTTCCTTTGTGACAGCGTGTTGTGGCGGGACACAGGCGCGGGATAAAAGGCGAGAGAGGAAAGTGCCGGCGAAGAATGACAACAGATCGAAGAGCAAACAAAGGCAAGAATGTATGAATAATAATGAATGACTGAGACGAGGAGAGAGAGAGAGAGAGAGAGAGAGAGAGAGAGAGAGAGAGAGAGAGAGAGAGAGAGAGAGAGAGAGAGAGAGAGAGAGAGAGAGAGAGAGAGAGAGAGAGAGAGAGAGATTCAGTAAACAGGTACATACAGCCAGCTAGCCAGCTTGCCAGACAGACAAGACAGACAGACAGACAAACAGACAGACAAAGTCGATAAACCACCTACAGACTGACATACATACATACAGACAGTCGACCAACCACGCAAACAACACACAGACCGACAGACGGAATGGAAGAAAGGAAAGAGACCCAACAATGTGACAGAACCAAAAGAAAAAAAGAAAAAAAAAACAAAGGTGTAAACATGAGAACGAAATAAAGAGGAAAGTAGGCCACGAAAAATATATACATAATAAAAGAAAAAAAAACTACGAAATAACACATTACAAAAACTAAATAAGAGGGTAACAAGAGAGAAAAAAATAAAACTGACATACGCAATTTATACGCCTGCTTTGAATAAGTAAAAAAAAAAAAAAAACGGCGATAGAAAAAACGCATTAAAAGTCCCAAATCTGTCTAAGCGAACACGAGAGGCGGCGGAATATCACACAATCCCTGACCTTTCATCCATCCCAAACTGTTTATCTCACCCGAAGACTGAGAAAAATAAATGGAAAAGGATCTGGGATGGAGTTTAGAGCAAAAGAAAGGTGAGGAGGAGGAGGAGGAGGAGGAGGAGGAGGAGGAGGAGGAGGAGGAGGAGGAGGAGAAGGAGGAGGAGGAGGAATTCAAAGGGAAACTGACACTAACAGGCCCTTTGGTCCATCCTAGACTGCTTGATGATGAAGAAAATATGTCTAAAATAAAAAAGGTTACCGCGACAAGATGAACAGTGAGGAGGAGGAGGAGGAGGAGGAGGAGGAGGAGGAGGAGGAGGAGGAGGAGGAGGAGGAGGAGGAGGAGGAGGAGGATGTACAAAAAAAAGTATTAAAAATACCAAAGCAAAATAAATATAGAAATTAAAAACTTACTTCCACAAAACCAGAACCAGAGAGAGAGAGAGAGAGAGAGAGAGAGAGAGAGAGAGAGAGAGAGAGAGAGAGAGAGAGAGAGAGAGAGAGAGAGAGAGAGAGAGAGAGAGAGAGAGAGAGAGAGAGAGAGAGAGAGAGAGAGAGAGAGAGAGAGCACGCACCTGTCCCCACTGGTGCTTTAAATTTTTATTATTTTATTGTATTATTGTATTAGCATTATCATCTTTATGTTAAATCTGTATAGTGTTATTCCTGTTAATAATACTATCATAGGCTTCTTAAATAATTCCATACTCAACGTGGAATTTTAAGCCTTTCTGTAAATATTTGTTTAAAAAAAAAAAAAAAAAAAAAGAGAGAGAGAGAGAGAGAGAGAGAGAGAGAGAGAGAGAGAGAGAGAGAGAGAGAGAGAGAGAGAGAGAGAGAGAGAGAGAGAGAGAGAGAGAGAGAGAGAGAGAGAGAGAGAGAGAGAGAGAGAGAGAGAGAGAGAGAGAGAGAGAGAGAGAGAGAGAGAGAGAGAGAGAGAGAGAGAGAGAAATCCTGCCCAGTAAAGTCAGCGTTACATCACTGTCTGTTGTTCCGCCAATCACGGCAACACTCTACCTGTGAGCGTGGTCGAGAGAGGCAGCAGATTCACTGAGGAGACACAGAGGAGGAGTGAAATAGCCAGTCTGTTTATATAAGGATGGAGAGAGGAGGAAGAGGAGAGAGAGAAAGAGTAAAGATGGAGGTAGAAGAGGGAAGGATGTCCAGAGTGTATGAAATTCTTAGAACAAATAAAAAGGAAAGGAAGAGGAAGAGGAGCCAGGCAAGAAGGAGAGAGACACCAGAGAGAGAAAGGGGAGAAAAAAAAAAGGAGGGAAAGGAGTGGAGGGGAGAAGCTCGTTTGTGTAGCTTTGTTAGAGAAAATATGTCGCTTCACGCACGGTGTTCACTTTTGACAAGAACCTTCCTCACTTCACCTCACCTCACCTCTCCCTTGCCAGGCTTCCTCCTCTCACCGCTCACTCTCACCACTCCTTCCACACCACTCCCCCTCCCTCCCAGAACCCGCCAGCCACATTTTCCCTCATTCCTAAGGTGAAGATACGAGAAAATGGCTCTTCTCTCTTATAAACGTTATCTTTCTTTCTTGAGATCGCGAGGAACTTGTTTTCTGTGACTGGAATGGTGGAGGTGGTGGTGGTGGTGGTAGTTCAGGCTATAATAATCAAATCATCATTATCAAACTAGTTCTACTTCTAACACACACACACACACACACACACACACACACACACACACACACACACACACACACACACACACACACACACACACACATTCGCGTCTTCATGGGGAGAGAGAGAGAGAGAGAGAGAGAGAGAGAGAGAGAGAGAGAGAGAGAGAGAGAGAGAGAGAGAGAGAGAGAGAGAGAGAGAGAGAGAGAGAGAGAGAGAGAGAGAGAGAGAGAGAGAATGGATGAATGAATGATAAAAGCATAATCGTGTTCCATTCTGATATTAATTCTTTTCTTCTTATCCACTCTCTCTCTCTTTCTCACTAGCCTATTCTTTTGTTCGTCATTCTCCCAATATTCCTGTACTTTTCCTTTCTTTCCTTGTCTTTTCTCTTACTCAGACATATCTTCCCATTACAATTATGGCTTAGATACTATGACCACCACCACCACTATCGCTACAATAACAACAAAAACTACTACTATTAACTGTACTACTACTTCAACTACTATATATCTGTCTTTTGTGCCTCTCTCTCTCTCTCTCTCTCTCTCTCTCTCTCTCTCTCTCTCTCTCTCTCTCTCTCTCTCTCTCTCTCTCTCTCTCTCTCATCTCGAAAATAGTGAGCGAAAGTTTTCAAGGTCACGGGAGAGGCTTCGTAATTAATCCTTAATTTAACTTGTGCGACAAAGCAGCTTCTTCCCACACCTTGCAATCTACTACTGCCAGTGTGTCCGGGAAGGGAGAGGAGAGGGAGAGGAGAGGGAGAGGAGAGGGAGGGGACAGGGAGGGGACAGGGAGACGGATGAGGGAAAAGGAAAAGGAAGAGAGAGGTAGATAATTAAAATGTATGGTTTCTCCTATTGTTTGTATGTTTGTTTGTTTGTTTTCTTATCTTATTTTTCTTACTGTTTTACTGCGTTAGTTTTTTTTTTCATGTTTTGTTCTAGGTAATCTAAAATGGATGGCGTGTTGTTTTTTTTTTATTTCTTTTTCTTCTGCTATATTTCTTTTTGAATGTCAAGCTGTATTTTGTTTGTTTGTTTGTTTGTTTAGTTGTCTCTTCACTTTATGCATTTTCTATTTTTTTTTCATTTCATCTTGCTTTTTTCATATTCTGTACATTTATTTTTTTCTTTGTGTTATTTTATTTTCTCGATGCGTCTTCATTTTTCACAGCTCTCTCTCCTCCTCCTCTTCCTGCTCCTCTTTTTATGTGTCGTAAGGCGAAATTATTATAAAAGATCACTATTTTTTTCCTTAAGTAGCGCTATTTGAAATTTAAAGACGTACTTTCTCTTCTTGAAAATGAGACTTGAGAGAGAGAGAGAGAGAGAGAGAGAGAGAGAGAGAGAGAGAGAGAGAGAGAGAGAGAGAGAGAGAGAGAGAGAGAGAGAGAGAGAGAGAGAGAGAGAGAGAGAGAGAGAAGCGATACATATATATAACTAATTACAATGGAACTCGCTTTAAAAAATTGATAATGACACGCTAGTAATAGAATACAAATAACGTATAAAAAGAGATTAATTAATACAGATATCAAACAAATCATCACACACACACACACACACACACACACACACACACACACACACACACACACACACACACACACACACACACACTCCACTTCACCACTTTACGAATATATCCTAACATATACAGCGGTAGATAAAATGGCTATATAAAGTAAGGTTATGATAGATTAATAAAGAATACATTAGGTTAGGTTAGGTTAGGTAGTCAGATGAGGTTAAGGAGATTAAATTAGGTTAGATTATATTTGCTCACGTGAGTCACATTGTTAGTTAGATTTGGTTACGATAATTCATGTTATGTTTTTGTAACACCAAACGACAAACAAAATAAGATTAGCATGTTTAAAAAGTTAGGTTGACATAGGTAATGGTATCCTATGTTATATTTGGTTAGGTTAGGTTGATATAACAACATGCAACAGAAAAGTGAGGTTAGTATCGAGTGAAAATGCGTGGGCTTTCCGTCGCAAACTTGCAAGGAGGCAGCGACGTCTGGTCTCCATCTATTTTCCATTTGTCAGAAGGCGCGGGGAGAAAATATGAAAGGGAAGGGAAAGTTGCCCTTGGCGTTATTCACACTTGTAGGCTGGCAACCTTTTGTCATGCTGATGGGAAAAGGGACAAGATGCGAGTGTGTGTGTGTGTGTGTGTGTGTGTGTGTGTGTGTGTGTGTGTGTGTGTGTGTGTGTGTGTGTGTGTGTGTGTGTGTGTGTGTGTGTGTGTGTGTGTGTGTATAACGCAACGTATCTTCTACATGTAACTGTTAATTTCTGACTATCAATCGTATTAGCATTTCATTTGTATTTTCTACAGCATATCAATTTGGAGGCAAGAAATTTTTTATGCATTTTCACCTTTAATTTCTACGCCGGAAAATTTCGAAAACAAATCTCTCTCTCTCTCTCTCTCTCTCTCTCTCTCTCTCTCTCTCTCTCTCTCTCTCTCTCTCTCTCTCTCAATATATACCTCACGTTACTCCGCAAGCATTTCACCAAACCTTAATTCCTTCTGAGTTTTCCCTCGACAACTCTCTCTCTCTTAAGCTGCCTTGAAGGAAACCGACGTATTATTACACTTCTCTAGCGCTCTGCCTCACTCCTTCTTTCCCACTACCCCCCTCGCCACTCTCCTTCCCTCTCTCCTTCCCTGCCTCCTCCCCTTCCTCCTTGCCGCCAACTTCCTTTCATTCACAATACCTTTGAACACCTCAGCAACTATTCTACTTTGCATTACTCTCACAACAGCCACCTCTGCCTCCACCCGCCCACTCTCAATGTGTGAGCGAGAGCGAGAGCGAGAGCGAGAGAGAGAGAGAGAGAGAGAGTATTCAAAGTTTCACAAATCTGGAAGCAAATACAGAAATTCAAATAAATATTTCACTGTACTTGTGGAAGCTTTCTAAAAATAGTTTTCATACTGACACTGCAGAGAGAGAGAGAGAGAGAGAGAGAGAGAGAGAGAGAGAGAGAGAGAGAGAGAGAGAGAGAGAGAGAGAGAGAGAGAGAGAGAGAGAGAGAGAGAGAGAGAGAGAGAGAGAGAGAGAGAGAGAGAGAGAGAGAGAGAGAGAGAGAGAGAGAGAGAGACAGTATTTGCAGGATTACTTTCACACACCTGCACCTTGGCCGTCTTGTTTCTGGAAGCTTAATTTCGCCCGTGAGTTACAAGGAAATTTCTCTCGTCTTGTCCAAGAGAGAACTCCCCCCTTCCCTCTTTTCTGTTCCTCTCCTCCGCTTCCTTCCCTTCTCTCCTCTCCTCTCCTTTTCTCTTTCTTCTTCATTTCCTCTTCCTTCTTCTCCTTCTCTCCCTTTTTCTCCTTCTTTAAATTTTTTTCTATCCCTTCTTTCTTATTTTTCCTCTTTCTCTTCCCTTCATTCTCCTCTTCCTTCTCACTCCTCCTTTTCACCTTCCTTTCCTCTCATATCTTCCCGTTTTCTTACTTCCCTTCTCTATCTCCTCCCTTTCCTTCTTTTCCTTCTCCCTCCTCTCTCCTTCCTTCTTTCCTTTCTTCCTTCCTACCAGGTATTTCTCTTCTTCCTCCCCTTTCTCTTCTCCCATCTCTTTATTGGAATTAGACATTGGATAGAGGAAGTGAGCAGTTTGTTTATATGTTACCAATCCACACACACACACACACACACACCCTTACATCAAAGCATCACCACCATTTTCCTGAACGCGTCAGGTCGAGAACCATTTTTCTCCCTCAAGCTTCAGTTTTGTCAAGGAGAGAAATTGCCGTTTATTTTTTTCCTTTTTTTTTTTTTTTCTGTTTCCCTCCACCACTTTATTTCCATTTGGGCAGCGAGCGTGCCTTGTATTTCACAGCGGCGCGGCAGATGACGCTGACGACATGCGTAGGTTTTGCTGCGCTATAATAATTTGGTACGTTGTTTTCTCTTCTTTCAGTTATTCCTACATTCATTTTCTTCCTTTACTGATTTTTTTTTCTAACAATGACTTGAACTTCCTTCTATTAGACTATATGGTGAACTTCTCTTTTTTTTTCTCATTTAAACAAATTTACAACCGGCTTAAAGTTACTTTTTTTTTCTGCATAGCTATTCAAGAGTCTTTACATAAAAAAATGTGTACAAAAAAGTCTCTCTCTCTCTCTCTCTCTCTCTCTCTCTCTCTCTCTCTCTCTCTCTCTCTCTCTCTCTCTCTCTCTCTCTCTCTCTCTCTCAATCTTAAAAGCATCTAATACGTCCCTTCTGTCTCTTATCTCTTTCTCTACTGCTGCATTTATCTTACAGCCTATCCTCTCTCTCTCTCTCTCTCTCTCTCTCTCTCTCTCTCTCTCTCTCTCTCTCTCTCTCTCTCTCTCTCTCTCTCTCTTTCTACTCTTGTTCCTATTGCAGTCCCGTCTTGAGCGTCCCTGCATTCCTTCCTCTAGTCCATTAACCCCGTATCTCGTATTCCCGTCGCTTTACACATCAGCAGCCTTTAACTAATGGATTCCTTGGCCTTACCGATGTGCACACGCTGCCATTTCACACATTCTTGCATTCCCCTTCTCAAGCTGCTCCGCTTCACTAGACACGACTTCCTCTCCCTATTCCTCTCCATCCTCGCTTTTCTTCCATCTGCTCCTCTCCCTCGCCTTCATATAAAACATTAAGTAAGCTTCGTAGCGTTTAATTTAATTTTAGTGCAGGTAATTGTATTTACGTATGTCAAGTGTTGTGATGCAGAGGTGTGGAGTCTTCGGCATGCAGAAAAATAAGGGATTAATTAAAAGTGAGTCTCTAGTACCTTTGTTCAATAGCATTCATACTCGCTTGCGGTGATTGGAATTGAAATGAGATAGTTCTTCAATAAAGTATTAGGTATGTGCTTACTGTTACACTCAAGCATTTCTTGTTATCAGATACAACTTCTTTCGGTTCCTCGACGAAATATCAAAACGTGCGTGCTGCTTGCGTCTATCCGTGGTACTGAGTGAAGATAGGTGTTAATAAAGAAAAAAATGTATGGATGTGACTCGCTAATGCTGTGTAATGGTATGCTGTCTAATGAATTATTTTTTGAATGTCACGACGATGATTGTTGACGATTTCACTTCTAAAGGACAGTTTTACTTTAATTAATTTCAGGTGTTGAGAAGTCTGGAGGAGGGTGAAAAAAAAAGCGCCTGATAAATATATTGCTTCCAAAAAATATTATCATAAGAATAGATCCCAAAATTTTTGCAAGAGCGAGTCATTCCTCGTCACTCCGCTATCGATTTATAGAATCACACACAACGAAGAAAGAATGGCATTATCTACCCGACTCTGGATGCGCGCACCCTTCTGTCACGAAACTAACACTTCAATAACAAATAATTACAAAAAGAGGATAAACTTACACACTCCTCATTTTTTTACAGTTTCCAACACGTGCATCATCTCGTCCGGCAGAGAGACAGGAACATAAATACGGGTTGGGTAGAAAAAATATGACGCAAGCAGATAATACTATTTGCATACATTACCATCCGCATAAATTCGCTGATTACAAATTAGCAAGTTTTAATACCTCGCTTGGCCACAGTCAAAAGCCGGAGCGCATTCAGGGAAGGGGAAATGACAGACCGAGGGACGACCACTTGGAGGAAAATGACCAAAATGGAGCGGCAGCACAAAGCCCACCTAATTAAGAGGAATTATGTCAAGGCCAATCGAAAACCGCTGATGTCGACAGCAATCATTCGCCAAGTCGTGGTCCAGCGATCATCACGGCGTCCATTACTCCTGAACACTGACGAGGGTAAAAGGAGAGATGGAAATTGAAAAAAAAGGAAGAAAAAGATACACTATGAATGGGAATAGTATTGGTGCAGGTCATAGATCTTAAAATTTGAGTTAAGTAATCCATGATGCACTAATAGATACAAATATGAATACCATATGGACGTTTTATGAATAAGAGAGAGAGAGAGAGAGAGAGAGAGAGAGAGAGAGAGAGAGAGAGAGAGAGAGAGAGAGAGAGAGAGAGAGAGAGAGAGAGAGAGAGAGAGAGAGAGAGAGAGAGAGAGAGAGAGAGAGAGACTTAGACACACACACACACACACACACACACACACACACACACACACACACACACACACACACACACACACACACACACACACACACACACACACACGTAAAAAAAAAAACGGTAATATCACAAAACTCAAGGCGTAAGGCAAGGGAAAGAGAACAAGCGGGAGGCAAAAATAGGAACGCTGGAAAGACACAAACAGACATACAAAGAAAGCAAACAAAGAGCGAGCAAAACACGGACCGCCAAGACACAATGCTAATTAGAGCAAAGCGAGCGGAAATAGCGTTCAAAGTGACGTATACAACTTTTTTTCTCTCTCTCTCTTCCACCTTACTTTCTTCTTCCTTTTATGGCGAACGACCCAAGGTGAAAAAAAGTTTCTGGTCTTTGTAGAAATTACCAAGAAACGAGAGAGAGAGAGAGAGAGAGAGAGAGAGAGAGAGAGAGAGAGAGAGAGAGAGAGAGAGAGAGAGAGAGAGAGAGAGAGAGAGAGAGAGAGAGAGAGTTACAAACTTCAGCAATAAGAAAGATGCAAGTGTTTTTCGAATGACCTCAGCCACAAACAGGGTAAGGAAAGAAGAGGAAGAGCACTGATTAGAGAGAGAGAGAGAGAGAGAGAGAGAGAGAGAGAGAGAGAGAGAGAGAGAGAGAGAGAGAGAGAGAGAGAGAGAGAGAGAGAGAGAGAGAGAGAGAGAATATTAAAAGGAAATAGTACATGCTGCCTAATGAGAAGGAAATAAGCGTTTTAACAAATTATCAACATTAGCGAGGGAAAAGCAAGGCCAGAAGCACATTAGCTCTACGCCTTCAGTTCTACTCCTGTTCTTTGCTATTAGCTTGTAATAATTCACCTTTACAAACCTTTGCTAACCCTCTCCCAGCGTACTTAAAAAAAAAAAAAAATCACACCTTCCCAAACATCTAGTATTATTTTCTACCATACGGCTTCTTATGGTCTCTCTCTCTGGCGACGTTAATGTTTTATTTCCCAACGACAAATATAAGTAGTGGTATATTTCTGTTAATTTTGCATCGAAAGTGAGAGAATATAAACTCATGTTCCTATTTGTCTTCTTATCTTAGTAGAATAATATCAGCTTTTATGTATCTTCGTGCATGTTTGGTGTCTATTTCTGTGATCCATTTTTTTTTTTCTCTCTCTTTTTTCAATGCACTCCTCCGACTCTTCACTTTTCATGAGTAAGAAGGGGAAATCTATACCGTTAGAGTTGTTGTTCTTATTTTGCCGTCGTGGGACTTGTTCTAATTATCGGTATTTCTTACAGTGTTATCGGTCTTAAAGTTCAAGGGCGGAGGAAAAAAATGGAAAGACAAAAGAGGAAGAAGAGGAGCTGTGTAAGTCAAGGTTAGGAGGGAGAACAGAACAGCTTCGTGGTGCAAGATGTTTTTTTTTTTTTTTTGACAGAATTAAAGAGACAAGATAAAAGACGAAGGTTGTTGTTATTATTATTATTATTATTATTATTATTATTATTATTATTATTATTATTATTATTATTATCATTATTGCTATCATTATCCTCACAGTCATTCTAGAATCAGAGTGCTGCATTAATTATGTATTCAGCAATTGCATGTGATTAATATTGAGGTCAGACAGAATTTCACACGGATTATAATCAGAGCACACACACACACACACACACACACACACACACACACACACACACACACACACACACACACACACACACACACACACACACACACACACAAATAAATAAAATTAATAAAGAAAGGCAAAGAAAACGTACACAGTAAACTTCCACTCTTGTTATTTCTTCGTCTCCTCCTCCTTTCCTTTGACTTCCACCGTCTTCTCTCCTTCCTTCTTATTTTCTTTCTCCTTTACATCCCTTCTATTTTCATCCCTTGCTCATTATTAAACTTCTTTTAATTCAGTTTCCTTTAAAACTCTCTCTCTCTCTCTCTCTCTCTCTCTCTCTCTCTCTCTCTCTCTCTCTCTCTCTCTCTCTCTCTCTCTCTCTCTCTCTCTCTCTCCCGGCAGACAGATACATATCGGCTCTCAGGCTGCCGCAGAGCTATCGGGTTATCGGTGTACAGGAGGTATGGCAGAATATCGGGAAATGTGAGGTTTCTTGGACTGTATTGAACCATCGGGCCTTACTGGAACTAAAGGGTAATGTGCGAGTATGAAGTTATCAGGGTCTATCTGCGGTTATCGATTATTTCAACTATTCAAGAGAGAAAGTGGGAGAGGAAGTGGGTGAAGGATTGCATGTGTCAGTGTATATACTCGCATGTATATGTATAGAACTGTCTATGTATGTAGGAATCGAATTGTGCTAAGGGCAGAGTTTTTTTTTTTTTTTTTTTATCTTAGGGGAATATAAAAATGTTGTATATGATTAATGGACTCAGCCAAAATTAAGATTTCTAAATATTACTTAGACCCAAATATATTTTCATTTGATTTTGAGTGAGGGAAGCCGGAGATGAGAAGGAAAATGAAGAACAAGAATAGGGAAGGAGAAGAAACACTGGAACGAATAAGAAAGTACAAGAATTAACAATGATAACCAAACTATTAATGAAATTCTGTACAGCTTATTTCCTTATGTGTGTGTGTGTGTGTGTGTGTGTGTGTGTGTGTGTGTGTGTGTGTGTGTGTGTGTGTGTGTGTGTGTGTGTGTGTGTGTGTGTGTGTGTGTGTGTGTGTGAGAATAAAGAAGAGGGTGAGAGGATAAAACAGCACTCGTCACATATATTTTCTGTGTTATAAGGAAAAATATAATTAAGTGAAAGTTTGAGGAGTAAAAATAGTAATTAGAGGTGGAGAGCATCAAGAGGTTGTAGTGTTTTTCATTTCCGTTTCTTTTTTTTTCTTTTTTCTTATTTAACCTGCCCTTCTCACCCAACCGTCCATATTAAAACTCTCTCTCTCTCTCTCTCTCTCTCTCTCTCTCTCTCTCTCTCTCTCTCTCTCTCTCTCTCTCTCTCTCTCTCTCTCTAACATGACACTGATAAGTGTGTGTTTTTCGTTTCTTTCGTGTATTTTTATGCAAGTGACAGATTATATTCACTTTACATATATATGTGTGTGTGTATATATATATATATATATATATATATATATATATATATATATATATATATATATATATATATATATATATATATATATATATATATATATATATATATATATATATATATATATATATATATATAAAAGTTTCGTGCCCTGCGACAGACAGACATACAGACAGAAAGCAAGACAGACAGACAGACAGACAGACAGACAGACAGACAGACAGACAGACAGACAGACAGACAGACAGACAGACAGACAGACAGACAGACACCCCCCCACACACACACAAAATAAAAAGCACATACGTACAAAAAGGCTAAGCCATGATCGTGATGCAGAACATGTCAACATAATATATTTCGTTACGCATTTCAATGATCCATCTGCTTTATGTCGACCCAGGTATGTATGTATGTATGTATGTATGTACATGTACGTGTGTGTGTGTGTGTGTGTGTGTGTGTGTGTGTGTGTGTGTGTGTGTGTGTGTGTGTGTGTGTGTGTGTGTGTGTGTGTGTGTGTGTGTGTGTGTGTGTGTGTGTGTATGATGACTGCCTTTGCCACCATGGAGACTGCCTTTGCCACCATGGAGTATATATATATATATATATATATATATATATATATATATATATATATATATATATATATATATATATATATATATATATATATATATATATATATATATATATATATATATATATATATATATATATATATATATATATATATATATATATATATATATATATATATATATATATATATATATATATATATATATATATATATATATATATATATATATATATATATATATATATATATATATATATATATATATACGTAAAGTATTATATCAACGTCTACATCTTGAAAAATAGAGGATAACGATTTTCTTTCAAATTTCATTGGAGTTTACACTTGTGGTGGTGCTGGCGGCTGAGATGGTGGTGGTGATGGTGGTGAAGAACAGTTGGGTTAATTATAGTAATAATACATACATACATTCATACATACAACCAGACATTAAACTACACACATCAAAAGAACAATGAAAAGTTATAACAGAAACAAGTAAAAACAAACTATATACGCGATTGATGATAGAATACACTGCCAACGAAAACAAAGAAAAAAATAATATCTAGGAGCAGCAAGGCCAATAACACACACACCCACACACAGGAGTATTGCAAGAGATGACTATACTCTGTATTAATATAGGGGTGTTCTGTGTTACATACACTGGCTTATGAGAGAGAGAGAGAGAGAGAGAGAGAGAGAGAGAGAGAGAGAGAGAGAGAGAGAGAGAGAGAGAGAGAGAGAGAGAGAGAGAGAGAGAGAGAGAGACTAACCTGCCTGTATATATCACTTCAGCTATCCGTCTGCACTAAACAAACCAGCTGCGCCACACGATCTATTGCGCCAATAAATTGCTCAGTAGGAGAACGAGTCGTGTTAATTACCGGCCTGATCTCATTAATTCGTTCGGCAGAGCTGGACGCCGCCCTCAACACTTGGCGCCCGCCCCTCCTTACCCTAGGACCCTATTTGGCGCCTCAGGCTGTCTGGCTTCAAGGTCACGGCACACACGCACACACACACACACACGCACAGTAGTAGTATTATCTATTTATTAACAAAAAACAAGTAATACTAAAAGTTGCAATCGCCATTTTGTCCAAATAAAAAGAATAAAATAAACAATAGCATCTTATGGAAGAGT
Source organism: Scylla paramamosain (assembly GCF_035594125.1). Lineage (NCBI taxonomy): Eukaryota > Metazoa > Arthropoda > Malacostraca > Decapoda > Portunidae > Scylla > Scylla paramamosain. Next base: position 7,593,217 of record NC_087192.1, read on the forward strand.
AATAGGTAAACTTGACCTAAGCATTATAATATACGGAAAACTGGGAAAAATTATGAAAGAAATATAACAGAAAAAATAAAGCTAAAACGAGTAGAATACAAAAGACACTAAAATAGACGACCTACCCCCCCACACACACACGCACACACTCAGGAGACAGTCGAGTTTCCTGTGACTAAATGTTGACAGTGGCCGCGTGGTGTGTTGCCTCCCAGCCAGCACCAGTCGTGTGATAGTGATGGTATCCAATGAAATATTCGAGTGCATGTCAGAAATTGCGGGAAAGAGACCTGGCTGTTTTTAAAATATCTCTTTGTGCACTGGTATCTACGAACGACCTAATATTATAATTATTATCAATATTATTACTTTTTTTATATCATTACCAATATTACTGTAGTTGTGATCACTGTTTATTAGTGGCGCAGTAACTGAAACGATCATTTTATAGTTAAAGTGTTAGATGTTGGGTATCAAGGCTTCCCGAGGGAGTACCTGGCCTGGTCTTTCACACTGCAGTTGCAATTCACAACCTGGGAATAAATGTGCAAATTGGCCAAGAAGCTGTCGTTGTATCGTGACACAACCAGATAGCAAGTGATGTTCCTCCTCTCTCTCTCTCTCTCTCTCTCTCTCTCTCTCTCTCTCTCTCTCTCTCTCTCTCTCTCTCTCTCTCTCTCTCTCTCTCTCTCTCTCTGTGTGTGTGTGTGTGTGTGTGTGTGTGTGTGTGTGTGTGTGTGTGTGTGTGTGTGTGTGTGTGTGTGTGTGTGTGTGTGTGTGTGTGTGTGTGTGTAGATAGACCTTTGTTAGTACGAAACTCTCTACACCACATTTCGTGAGAATGTTGATTTATGGACAGGTCTGATTTTTTTTGGTATGAGGCTCCTTGGTCTTATAGCATGACTATGTAATTGTTTTTTGCTCTCCATAACACTCTAAGAAATACTTACGCAGACAGTTTCTACCAAGGCCTTTATCACTCTATTTCATCTTTTTTTTTCCTCCCAGTAAAACACATCTTACATCATTTGAGTAAACCTAGAAAATTTTCCAAGATTAAACATAAGCACCCAAAGATTTCGACCACTCGATCATGTTTATTATTTATTAGTGTTGCCCTTCCGAGTTATTCTCTCACGTAGCACCACATTTCTACATTATCAAAGTATGAGGAAGGGAAGCCACAGCACCACATAACATCTGACTAGGAAGCCGAAAAAAAATATATATATGCTCTCCTCTCCCCACTCATGAATAAAGTTTTGAATATACCCCAATATAATGGAACCAAAAACGCATATCTGGCCATGACATATTAATACAACTCAATAAAAATAAACGCTCTCTTACATTTCCCTGTAAAACAACAAGCCGGCTTTTGACAAAGGGAGACGAAAACGATTATGTATTTTTGAGAGGCTGTGATATAAACAAAGAGACGAGGACGACGACCGTGAGTGAGGGGAGAAGGGGAAGGAGGAGAAGGAGGAAGGCTATATCTTAAGAGGCCATTAATCATCCTGTATCTCCCTTAATTCCACGAGAATCCCCTAATAAAGGTTCAAGTCTCGCGCCTCGAACAACCCACCCACTCCCCCAGCCAGACCGTCGCGCCGAGCCTAAAAATAAGCAGGACCATAATCACTACTGTGTACTGTAATGAGTCCAGTCCTTCTCCTCCTCAAGTTTTTATATTCCACTTCAGGACAAGTGAAGTATTTGAAAATTATGTTTTTACATAAGATAAATATCCTAGTTATAACTTAATATAAATAAAATAAAATTACTAGGCATAAAAACTATTACAAGAGATGGTTTCAACAGAAGAATTTAAAGTAAGAAAAATTATTTAACAAATTCGAGTTTATAGATTTTCATGGTTGAGCTTTCTGGTTTAAGAAAAAACTGAATTGCTACCTATAGGAATTCCATCCACTGTAGAAATAAAAGGAATTATAAAAAATACGGATGTTTACGTAAAATCAGACAAAAAGATTTAGAATGACTCCGTTAAAGGCATAATAAATGATCAGCCCCAATAATTCTTTCACAGCAAGACTCAGAGGATCAAACATTTATACTTGCATTCTTGTCAATACGTAATAGTTCTTTTTCTATTTTCTTTGTTATTCTTTAAAAGTATGACGGATAAAGATTAATGGGAGAAACTTCCCCAAAGGATTTCAAGGCCAGAGCGTTGTTGTTGTTCCTCGTGTTTTTGTTTGAACTTCTTTCGTGTGTGTGTGTGTGTGTGTGTGTGTGTGTGTGTGTGTGTGTGTGTGTGTGTGTGTGTGTGTGTGTGTGTGTGTGTGTGTGTGTGTGTGTGTGTGTGTGTGTGTGTGTGTGTGTGTGTGTGTGTGTGTGTGTGTGTGAGCGTGGACTTTGCAAATGGGGACTCATTTCAGTAATCGGGTTCCAGAAAATGGTTTGTTGATGTGTGTGTTCGAATTAATTTTTTTTCAGTTTTCATTTTTTTCTTTTATTTTTTTCTTAACATATAAGACAAAATGTTTGGAGAATATTATATATTAATTATCTTCTTTGTTGTTAAATGTGGAGAAAATAGGAACATTATGCATACACAAAAAAATATATATATTTTTGCTTCTTTTTTTCACAACAAAAGGAAAAAAAAACAAGTAATTATAAACAAGCACTAAACATTCTCTCTCTCTCTCTCTCTCTCTCTCTCTCTCTCTCTCTCTCTCTCTCTCTCTCTCTCTCTCTCTCTCTCTCTCTCTGTCAAGGGTTCGTATCAAAAGAAACAAAACATAAAAAGACTTGGCTAAATTTCCTCTAAAATGTATGTTTACTAAAAAATTAATACAGAACAAAGATTGATTATGGGGAACGAAAGGGAGAGGGGAGCGAATAATAGGTCCTGCAGGAGAGGCAGGCGCAGCAAAAGCACTGTGAAAGTTTATAGAGGAAGTAAAGGCTGAAAAGTTGAGTACAGGAGTGAGGGTAAGAACAAGAGGATATGTTTAGGATATGACAATGGGAAAGGGGTAAAAGAAAAGGGCTTCGTGGAAAGGTGTACAGGAAGCTGAGCGAGCAGAGAGGCGTGGGGGAGACGTAACAAGGTCACAAGGGAAAAAAGGGAGAGGAGAAAGATGGTGGGAAAAGGGAATAAGGGGTAAAGAAAAGTAAAAATATGGGTTGAAAACAAACACTCGTAAATAAAGGTGAGAAGACCAAGAGAAATGAGGAAAAAGAAGAAAAGAAGGTAAAAAAAAAAGAAAGACTGAGAAAGTGTGGGAAGAGAGAAAGTGTGGAAAGTAAAGGTTGGGTCACACGAAAACTTTTCTTTTCTTTTCTTTTTTAAGGAAAATTTCGCTGGAAAAATATGGCCGTGCTGATTTTGAGAGAAAATATGCACCGAACTTTTGGGTCACACGGAGGTACTGGCCCGGCCTTTGTGTGTGGGTTGAGATGGCATACAAAACACGCATCCAATTTTCTTTCATCACCATAAAGTGCACATTGTCAATACGGTGAGTAAACATGCTGTACACGCCAGCCACGCTTCTCGCTCATGGAAGAGGGAAGAGGAGTTTATGATACTCAGATGACCTTGAGAGTATCTTAAACTTTGGTTCCTGGATGTATAATTAACGTTGAATTTAACCTCTGAAACTGAAATGAGTGAGCACTTTGTTATTTTTAGAAATGTGTTTTTTTTTATTAGTATTACAATATTCTTTAACGTATAAAGGATGACAGCAATGTACTACAGAAAAAAATAATTACTGTGAAAAAATGCAGCAAGATAATTTAACGAAGAATAAAATAGAAGGGGGAGAGAGAGAGAGAGAGAGAGAGAGAGAGAGAGAGAGAGAGAGAGAGAGAGAGAGAGAGAGAGAGAGAGAGAGAGAGAGAGAGAGAGAGAGAGAGAGAGAGAGAGAGAGAGAGAGAGAGAGAGAGAGAGAACTAGGAAACAATTGTCAAGACAAGAAGAAAGAATAAAAGCTTAGAGCGAAATAACTTAAAGAAGATTATGAAAAAAGAAAAAGAAAAAGGAGGACAGAGAAAAGTAAGGAGACTGAAGGAAAGAAAATAAGTAAACAAAAAAAAAGATAAAATGAACAAAAATGATAAAAAAAAAATTAAGGAACCAGAAAGAGCAGCACGAAAAACAGCAAAAATATGCAAAAAGACCAGAAGGAAATTAGAAGGACAGTAGATAAGGGGAGAAAGAGGGAAGAGCGAGAAAGCACAAGATAAAGAGTGCCTCAGAAAAGATACTCACGGAAATTTTTGGGGGGTAAGAGAAGAAATTCAGGC
>NC_087192.1:7602500-7647500 GCF_035594125.1 Scylla paramamosain
CGAGGAGGAGGCAGGGGTGCTTACGTAGACGAGCCAGTGACCCCTGACGAGAAGATTAAAACGTCATGACTTACTCGAGGACATGAGACGGGAAAGGGTTGGTAAGAGTCAGGAAGGGTGAGGGTGATAGTGGTGGCCTGCAAGGGTGATGGGTGGGAGAAAAACAGAGGGAAGGGGAAAGGGAGAAAGAAGAGACAGGAGACGGTAAGAGGTTAGGAAGAGAAAGAAAGGGTGAGGGTGATAGTGTGGGTTTGCAAGGGTGATGGGAGGGGAAAAAGAGTGAAACGAAGAGAAGCGATGAGAGTGCGAAGAGAGAGGAAGTGAGGAGGAAGAGAAGGGAGGATAGAAGGTGAAGGTGGTGGTTTATAAGGGTGATGAGAGAGGATCTGAGTATGATAGAGGAAGTGAAGATGATAGGAGAGGGGAAGTGAGGTATTTATGGTGTGGTGGAGGAGAGGAAAGGGGATGGAATAAAAGGAAGAATATGAGAGATGAGTGGTGAAGGAGGTGGTTTGGGAGTGAGGTAAAGGAGAAGAAAGACGAGAAGAGAGGGAACAGTTGGTGGATGAATAGAAGAGAACGAGCAGGTGGTTTGAAAGTGTGGCGGGGAGGAGGAGAAAGATGATGGGAGGGGAGATTAAAGATAAATGTGAAGAGGGAGTGATGTAAGAGTAACGTTAGTATACAGTGAATCATACGGTATCAGTGCTAATGTGTATGTATGTATGTGTATAAAAAGAGGAGTGTTTTCATTACGTATTCAAATCCAGATACTTGTTTTTTTCATTCCATTTCTCCCTGTACTTTTTTTCTTCTAAACTTTATTGTTATTATATATGCATGTATGTGTACAAAAGGAACACTGTCTAAACTAAATATTTCACTCCTAATTTTTTGTCTTTTCAATCTATTTTTCTAGTATTTTCTCTCTTCTTCCACCATTTCTACTTTTTCTCCTAGTCCCTATTCTTCCTCTACCACTTCTGCCTAACCCAGCAAGAAAATACCACATTAATCGCCAGCAGAGGTCAGCAACGTCATCAATATCAACTTCAGAAACTCACGATAGCTACCACTTAAATAATCATTACCACCACCACCACCACCACCACCACTACTACTATCACAATTAGTTTATCGACAGTTCTACAGCTCCTGTTTACTCCTCTGGCCTCGATACCACATCAAGCCTAATAATAAACACACCACTTCAACCACCACCACTACCTACTCCTTACTCCTTCTTCTCCTCCAGTACTCTGAAGGACGAGATGAGAGGAGAAAAGGGCACCGAAGGAAAAAGGTACAAGGCAAAGGGTGGTACAATAGGGGAGACTGAAGGAGAGAGAGGGAAGGGTAGATGGGTGTGGGGGAGGCAGGTGATGCAAGATTAAGCCTGAGTGAAAGGTGAAGGTAATGGGTCGTCTGGCTTGTTCTTCCTTCCTTTTGATGAATGGAGGTCGTCACAGGTGGAGGTGGTGTTATATATACGTACGTACATACATACATAAGGATTACACAAGGAAGACAAACAAACATATACGTATATACAAACACACACAGACACACTTACATACAAGGATACTAGTGTGAAATGTGTGTGTGTGTGTGTGTGTGTGTGTGTGTGTGTGTGTGTGTGTGTGTGTGTGTGTGTGTGTGTGTGTGTGTGTGTGTGTGTGTGTGTGTGTGTGTGTGTGTGTGTGTGTGTGAAATAAAATCTTGTCACTTTCCTTCCTCGCAATATTTTTTTTTCTTTTAATTTCTCTCTCATCATTCACATCAATGTCTTCATTATCATCTTTATAATCATCCCCATCTCTCATTCTCCTCTTCCTCCTCCTCCTCCTCCTCCTCCTCCTCTTCGTCCTCTGGCACAAAGTCATCACCATTAACAAGCCTAATACACTCATTATCCGCCATGAACTCTTGTGCTCATCCACATGCCCTCGCCAGCTGGTTAACTCTCTCTCTCTCTCTCTCTCTCTCTCTCTCTCTCTCTCTCTCTCTCTCTCTCTCTCTCTCTCTCTCTCTCTCTCTCTCCCTCTGGCTCGCACGAAGGAACACCAAAAGTCCATTACTACAGTGCGTAATTTACCATGTTTTTGTTTTCGCTACACACAAAGAACGCACAATCAATTTCTTTCTTATCATCACGCATGTGCTCTCTCTCTCTCTCTCTCTCTCTCTCTCTCTCTCTCTCTCTCTCTCTCTCTCTCTCTCTCTCTCTCTCTGTGTGTGTGTGTGTGTGTGTGTGTGTGTGTGTGTGTGTGTGTGTGTGTGTGTGTGTGTGTGTGTGTGTGTGTGTGTGTGTGTGTGTGTGTGTGTGTGTGTGTTTTCATTACAGTATGTGTGTAAACTTTCTTCAATGGAGTTTACAATAACAACTCATATTTCTTTTCGGCAATACATTCTTTATTCTATCCACTTCTGAAGGGAACCCAATAAACGAAAAATATCACACATAAAAATAAAAGCAAATTAAAGACTCGAGCTCGTCGGGTGCACTAACCTCCCCCTTGTGAAGGTCATGGCTATTACCTTGCTGCGTAAATACACCTTAGTTTTAAACTCCGCCAATATACAGGCAAACTTCTCTCTCCCATTCCTACCACTGTCTGTCCGGTAATTATTCTGAAACTCTTCTGCGCCACACCTCCACTACTTTCAAAAGGCCCTATGTAGTTGAAGTGAGACGAGATTTTGAAGCTTTTTTTTTATGGTTCCAGTGAGTGACAGGTTAGTAAGATTTCTACATTATTAACAGGAGAGACTCGTGAAAACCCGGATAAATATTTCTGTGGCCTTTGAGAATAAAGCTGGTAAATGAGGAAACTGTTATTAAACGTAGGCCCGTCTCTCTCCTATCAATCATACAACAGACACAGACACCACACGTTCCTGAGAGAAGATCACGACATATTTTTACTGTCTCTTTCGTGCTGTTGACCTGTTAATGAGCATGATCACTTCGCTGAGTGTGTGTGTGTGTGTGTGTGTGTGTGTGTGTGTGTGTGTGTGTGTGTGTGTGTGTGTGTGTGTGTGTGTGTGTGTGTGTGTGTGTGTGTGTGTGTGTGTGTGTGTGTGTGTGTGTGTGTGAATAATCCATGAGCTGTGTGGATTTAAAGGAAAGGAAGCATTTCAGGGAGGGAAAAATAGACAGCCTTCAATGATGACTCTCTCTCTCTCTCTCTCTCTCTCTCTCTCTCTCTCTCTCTCTCTCTCTCTCTCTCTCTCTCTCTCTCTCTCTCTCTCTATCAGTACAGTGCCATATGACATCATTCAGTCAGTCAGTCAATCACTCTCTCTCTCTCTCTCTCTCTCTCTCTCTCTCTCTCTCTCTCTCTCTCTCTCTCTCTCTCTCTCTCTCTCTCTGACAGCTTAACAATAATTTAGGGTTTACGTTTTATTTCCAATTTCGCAGCGATATTATGACTGGCAAACCCATAACAACGCCCATTCAGTCTTCCACACAATTTCCATACACACAAAAGTCGGCCCACGCTCAGGATTTACAGTAATGGTCCTGCAGCGCCGGCCAATCCTAACCTGTTCACATTAGAAAAAGTCAAAAGTGTACTAATGGGAATGAAATTGAACGGTAGAGATACATAGAAAAAAAAAAAAAGAATAAGCCCTTGTAAAATTGCTGTAATAATCTAATTCTTCTCCCGCTAATGCATGTTTAAACTGCAGAGAAATCAAAGGTGTACTAATGTGAATTAAACTGAACGATAGGCAGGTTGATGCATAAAAATAGTCTCTGTGAAGTAGATGAATCAAGCAATTTTTTCTACACCAATGCACGTTCACATTAATAAATACACATAAATTTGGAATAATGGGGACAGATGTGAAAGAGAGATAGAAATAAAGAGCACTTGTATATAAAAGCATCGTTTATTTTATTTTTTTCCATCCAACGCCCCTTTGTATAAAAGAAAATCAAACGTTTACTTATAAGAAGGAAAATGAACGATCAACAGTGATAAAAGGAAGAAAAGAAAACTTGAAAAGAAATGAATCAAGACTAATTTTTCTGCACCAACGCACAGAGGGAGCCATTCAATCTGAGAATATGATGTTATTAAACGCATTCTTTCCACGAGTTTATGGGCAAAAACACGAGACACACAAAGATTATCGACGCGTAGTAATGAATTGGCAAGGCATTTCTCGTCTCCAGCCTCCGTCTTGGTGATTCTGCGACATAATCACAATCACTATGAAACTACAGTCCACAATATCTAATTTACTTTATATTCTTTTCCTTTCTTCTTTGTTTTTATGTTTCCCTTTCTTTTCATCATTCCTTCCATCGTCCTCTTATTTCCTTTAATCCTTTCTTCTTGCTTCCATCCTTCACCTCCTCCTCCTTCCTCATTTTTTATTGTTTCTTTCTTCTTTCTCAGTCATTTTTTTTAATGGCGTTGCTCTTCCTTTGTGTTCCCTTGAGATTTTACATCGAAGCATTTATGTTTTGGTGGTGTAGTTTTATATTTCCATGATGAGTACTTGGAACCCCCACCCCTCTCTCTCTTCTCTCTCTCTCTCTCTCTCTCTCTCTCTCTCTCTCTCTCTCTCTCTCTCTCTCTCTCTCTCTCTCTCTCTCTCTCTCTCTGCTCAAATAACACAATTATAACGCCATTAATTCCAACTATTCATTTGCAGCACTTAAAATACTTCCGTCAACATTGGAAAATTGACATGAATGAGATAGAAACAGAGTGACAAGTGGCAGTAAAGAGGATAGTGTGTGTGTGTGTGTGTGTGTGTGTGTGTGTGTGTGTGTGTGTGTGTGTGTGTGTGTGTGTGTGTGTGTGTGTGTGTGTGTGTGTGTGTGTGTGTGTGTGTGATTATAAACCATTCGATATCCATTTACACTTTCCTTCTTCCTCTCCTCCCTCTCCTCTTCCTCCTCTCCGTTCCACTTCTACAGTGCCCGTTGCCAATCTACATTCGTTTTCCTCCCCATCAGACATTCATCCATGCGAGGGACAGTGCCCAAGATTACCTACACAGAAAAATGGCATCTTTACCCCAGCCTCTCCTTCCCCTCATTCCTCTCTTCCATTCTTCCCTCACTCCCTCTATTCCACTGGTCCTTTACATAACATCTCTTGGTCTCTTAGTCTTTGTTTACTCTCTCTCTCTCTCTCTCTCTCTCTCTCTCTCTCTCTCTCTCTCTCTCTCTCTCTCTCTCTCTCTCTCTCTCTCTCTCTCTCTCTCTCTCCTATGCATAACTTCCTCTTTGCCTGTGTGTTTATCTCCTTTCATCTGTTCTTTTTCCATTCATTCATGTCATTCTCCCTCTTTCTTTCTCTATTCGATCTGTTCCCTTTGCATAATCATTCTTCTGTTTTATCTTCTCCCCTCTTTTGTTCTGTCTCCATTTTTTTTTTTCGTTCTTTCTCTGTCCTTCGTTTCCCTTCTTCGCTTTCATACCAATGCCTTCCCTTTCTTTATCTCGTCGTGCACTCTCTCTTTCATCTATTTTCCTCCCCCTACTACCTACTCAACCTTAAGACAGCAGTTATTTCACATAATTGCTCACGTAATCATCACCCCACACTTCCTCTGTTACCAGTCTATACTTTACTTCCCCCTAACCTTTCATTGACTTTTTCTCCTTTCCTTTCATCCTCTCTTTGCTCTCTATTTTCCTCTGTTGTGTCTCTATCCATATCTCCATTTTTTTTTCATGCTCCGGTCATTTCTTCTCTGTTTTCTATTTGGTACACATTCCTCCCTTTGTTTGTTATTCTATTTTCCCCTTTATTTTTTTTGTCCAGTTCTCCTCTCTCTTCTCTCTTTTTTTCCCTATGCTCTAACTCCCTCCATCCATCCATTTTTTTTTTCGTGATCTACTAATGCTTTTCATTCCTCCTTCCTTCATTCCTTTCCCCACGTTTTCTCACTCTGCCCCTCACTTCCAACCTTTTCTTTTCCCCTGCCATCTTCCCTTCTCTGCCAAACATCATCCCCCCTTCTCTTTTCCCCCATCCCTCTGCGTCCGTCCATCCTTTCCAATACCAGCGTCGTTCGGGCAGCTAGAGGACAAACAATATCCTTATTAAACCATCTACTTATTCCATTTTCGCCATAAACCGCAGGGAACGGAATCGCGTCACTGCCTCAGTAATAGACGAGACGAGGAAGGGAACGGGGGAAAGAGAATGAAACGAACGGAATAAGAGAGGAGGAGGATGAAAGCGAATATAAGCAACTATCACAGGAACAAAAGGTCAGGCAAAGGGAGGGAGGGAGGGAGGGAGAAGTAGCCACCTCAGGGATAAGTGGAAGCAGGAAGAGATGAATGAAAGTACTAAGGGTTACGCGAGGGAGAGGAAAGGAAGAACGAACCGAAGAAGGAACAGGAGGAGGGAAGGACGACGGAGACAGATGGATGAGGCTAATGAGAAGGAAGGATGAAGGTGGAAGCGCGACGGCCGGATAACTTTGAGAAGGAGGTGGAGGTGGAGGAGGAGGAGGGCGTGGGGGGAAGAGAAGACGCTGATACCAATGGAAGAGGAGTAGGGAGATGGATGAAGGTCCAGGCAAGTAACGGAGGAGAAATTTTTCTTGTGAGCAAATCCTGCAATGGGATGGAGATGGGACGAAGGAGATATGGCAGGGAAAGGGAAATGGGCATGGGGCGGACTGGGCTGGAATAAAAGGTAGACTGAGAAAAAGGAAGGAGAAAAGGGACAGAACGATAACAGGAGAAGAAATTAAAGGATACGTGACTGGAAGTAGAAAATGGAGGAGAAATGGGGAGATAAGAGGAACTAGGAAAAGGAAAAGGAAAAGAAAGGGAAAGAGTGCATATTCCTTAACTAAAAGGAAATAAAAAGGTTCATAATGGAAGGAATGAGAGAGAGAGAGAGAGAGAGAGAGAGAGAGAGAGAGAGAGAGAGAGAGAGAGAGAGAGAGAGAGAGAGAGAGAGAGAGAGAGAGAGAGAGAGAGAGAGAGTTTTGTGTCTTACGAGTATATTAATAGATAGATAGCCGTGTGTGTGTGTGTGTGTGTGTGTGTGTGTGTGTGTGTGTGTGTGTGTGTGTGTGTGTGTGTGTGTGTGTGTGTGTGTGTGTGTGTGTGTGTGTATTTGGGAGCGCTAGTGATTTGGTAATGATGAAAACGACAAAAAAAAAAAGGCGACAATAAGAGCGACTAAGAAGAGGATGAGGATAAGACGGAGAGAGATGAGAAAAAGAGGAGGAGGAGGAGGAGGAGGAGGAGGAGGAGGAAGAGAAAGAGGAAGAGAAGCAGAATTATGATTAGCACCCAAAAAATCATTCAGGATGTTAACCCGCGCTGGTGGAAAGGAGATAAAAGTTATAAAGAGAAGGGAGGGAGGGAGGGAGGGAGGAAGGGAAAGATGGAAGGGAGGAAAGCAATAACGAAGAAAGGATGGACGAAGGAACGAGCGAAGTAATGATAAAAAAATCTGGAAAATATAAATAAGAAAGCAATATAGAAAGAAGGAATAAAGGAAAAACGTGAAGGATGATGAAGAAAACGCTGAATAAAAGACGAGACCAGGAAGGGAAACAAAAATGCAGAACGAAAACAAGAAACAAGGGAAACATAAATATGAGATTTGAAATAAACGAGTGACAAGGGAATGGAAAGAGAAAAGAAAGAAAGAAAAGGAAAAATTAAGGAAACAAAAAAAAAGAGAGAAGAACAAGAAAGAAATGAAGCATAAATGGGAAAGAGAAATGAGAGTAGGGAATAACGGCAAAATGAAGAGGAGGAAGAAGGAAAATGAGAAAAAAGGACAGGAGAGGAGAACAATTGGAGAGAAGCATGAAACGTGAAACAAGGAGGGGGGCATTAATACTCAGATAATGGAATAGAAGGGAATGAATGGGGAGAAAGGATTGGATTGGATGAACTTAAATTAAAAAGAAATTATCGTAAGGAAATATCGGTTTAAGAAGGAATATAGTGTATGGAAAGTAACTGTTTGAGGAAGGAACTTAAAAGGGTAATATTTAGGGATAATATTGAGGGGAATTAAAAAAGACAGGGTGGGAAAGGAAAAGAAAGGCGAGAGAAGGGAATTTTTTTACTAAGGTGTGTTTAAATGGGAGGATGATGATTATAAGGAAGACGATAAGTACCCTTTTTCTAATGGACTTTCCTGTTTTCCTAACTTTTCACTATCTTCTCTTCAGTAATCTTTTGCCTGCATTTCTTCTTCCTCCATCTCCTAAATACATTTTTTTCTACCTATTCATCACATTTCTCCTATCTACATTTTCTATCTATACTTTTTGCACTTTCTTTCACACGTTTTCCTTTATTTCCTCTTCTCTACGTGTCCTTGCATCTTCCTCCCGTCTTAGATGCACACCTTTGCTCTCTGCTTACTTAACACACATTTATCTTCTTTGCTCTCCAATTCATTCCTCACCTATAGCACACCTCCCTTTCCTCCCTTCTGCTCTTCATGCCCTTCCACCTCCTTTCCATATTCCTCACACACACAGACACACCTTCTCACTCCACCTACACACAATTATCTCCTTTCCTCTCTTACACGCTTTCGCTTTTCACCTACCTATCGTACAATTCCGTTTGCTCATCAGGTCCACTGCGTCACCCTGCTCCTTCATTCCCCTCCCCCTGACAGGCGTCCGTCCAGCTGGCTGCCTCGCTTATGGCTGTGACGCAGGACGACCCAAAGTGGTCTCGCTTACCAACACCCATTTCGAGGCAGAGACACAGGTGCTCCAAACTCATTACCAGTGGACGAGGCAGGTGTCCGGCTGCACGAGACGAACATTCACGTTTATTTAGACTGTTTGGCTCCTAGTTAGACTGCCGCGCCTCCGTTGCATTACTGTTGTGTTTAAATACGTAGCTTTAGCATGGAGGGCACAGGATGTGATGGAGGACAAGAGACACACACACACACAAAAAAAAATAATAATAATAATAAAAATAAATAAATAAATAAAAAGAGAAAGAAAAAAAAGGAAAAAAAGAAAAAAGTTTACGTTTTCAGTTTACCCTTATATTTTGCTAATATTTAGAGCACCATAAAATATTATATGATACAGACATCTTTTTTTATTAATTATTTTATTTATTTATTTACTTTATTTATTTATTTACTTATATATATATATATATATATATATATATATATATATATATATATATATATATATATATATATATATATATATATTTTTTTTTTTTTTTTTTTTTTTTTTTTGCTTTTCTAGTCTAAAAAAACTGTGTAAGTGACCACAGCACAAAAACGTATTTAAAATTTGTAGGTGATTATGGGGAAATATGTTTATCACAGAAAAAGTCACTACAAAATCCTTAAAAATTAGCTTGCATTATTCGTTTCTTCAAAATAAATAACTAGTGACGTGAAAATAACACGAAAGATTAAAAATGCAATGCAAAACATGCAAGGTGAAAATTATTCATTTATTTATTTATTTATTTATCTATTTTTATTTTATTTTTATTTATTTTTTTTTTTTCCCTGAAAGCTCGCAATGTTTAGATCACGTTATTGGTGAGTTAGACTTCGCGGCAAGTGAAGTGGTGATGCCGTGGTGGACAGAACATCTGACGCACGAGAATATATTCGAGGAAAAAAAGTTATATGAAATCGGTTATATTTTTTCTAACAGTTGGTTTGTCAAGTCTGTCACATTAATATTCTGTTTGATTTCAGCAAGAGATGTGTGACGTTAAGGAAAAAGAACGAAACAAAAAGAAAACAAAGTGGAAAGCTAATACATAATTCTCTTTACCTTTTTATATAACTGGTAGTAATTCTTAAATCGCATTATTATTTAACTTCAGTCCATCAGTGACGTGGCATTGACGTGAAGGATGAAGAGGATGACGCAGGAGGAGAGACGCAAACTAAAATATTTAAAACAGCCGATATTACAGCTTTTTTTTTCTAAGGGGTAAAACTGTCTTTCTATTTCTTACGCAAGGAGGCAGCGTGTTCCCAGTAACCTCAGACTTTTCCCCACCCAAAGAAAAAGATTAAAATAATTTATCTCGGCCAGCTTTCTTAATGGTCAGCCGCAGAGCGCGCGGCCAAAGGTCTTTACAGGAGATAAACACGAAGATAAACACTAAGTTGTAATAAGTGCACGACTTGTGGACAAACTTAGTGATATCCCATGATTTGTTACCATACATAAAAGTTCCAGATGATCTTGAAGCTGAAAGTAGCTTTTTCATGTATTACTGTTACGTATTTTTTATCGTATTCATTTCTCTTTCTACATATTTACTTAATTTGATTGATTTTTTTAAGAAAAGTTAATCAGAATGAAGGTTGTTGGTGGGTAGTTGCTTTCTGTTGCTTGTGGAGTGAACTGTTTTGAACAGCGAGGTGACCTGACTGCAAGGTAAAATAAATATTTAGAGAGAGAGAGAGAGAGAGAGAGAGAGAGAGAGAGAGAGAGAGAGAGAGAGAGAGAGAGAGAGAGAGAGAGAGAGAGAGAGAGAGAGAGAGAGAGAGAGAGAGAGAGAGAGAGAGTTACATCGTTATTTTTCAGCAATATTTTAATCCAGGGAATCATTTCACGTCAAAGAACGTCAAAGTTATAATGTAATAATTGAAGTATTATATTCGATGCAACATTGTAATACATTGCAACTCTTCCAGGAACTTAGCCAGCAGCCATCTTACATAAAAAAAAAAAAATCAAACACGTGATAAAGGAGAAGTCTTACTTCACTGAAACATGACAGGCACAGACTACTGTTTATAAAGTATGAATGTTTGCATCGAGTACTGTGTATGGAGGACTGACAGGACGGTAAGTGATAGGTATCAGTGGAACAGACGGGAATGAAAACGCTCAAGTGCAGTTTTGGTTGAGGAAATCAGTATAATAAGTACATAATCATAAATTATGCTGTAGTAAGATAAAAAGACGAAAAATGTTTATTGTGAAGGTAAACGACCTCTCGGACGACACAATTAGCATTATGACAAGAATGTCAACCACTCTCCCATCAGTCATCGTGTTAATTCAACACTTGGTTCTGAGAATGTTATCACATACCATGAGTGGCGCATTACACAGCACAGCACCGGCGAGACAAAGCAGCGCCTGCAGTCCTTGATCCGCTAAGCACTGCTGAACAATTAACACAATTATGCACAAGTGAACAAGTCAATGAACTGGTGGATTAACCCATCACTTGCACCTGAGACATGCACAGATCAGGTTACAATTGAAAATATGGAATGAATGACAAAGTAAAAAAAAATTATTGATAATGGCCCGAACAACTTGCAAGCAATTGATCGAAGTTACTGGAACTCCCAGCCACTTCATCTGATCCAAGACCTTGAAGGAAAGGCAAAAGTAGCTCAAGGGTGAAGGGAAATGAGAAACCTGACAAGACTTCGTGCTCACCAAGTCACCCAAGATTCCTTTGCTCACTCGCCCACCTGCTCCGACTCGAATATTATCAGGCAACCCATTTCCTGAAGAACCCTGGTGAGTATATATTTTGAGAGCATATTGGCAATCTCCTAGATAGACATAATCGTTATTTTTATACATATTGTCGACTAAAATAAAAGGAAATACTTGATATCTAACACAAAATCCAGCGGAGCTTTAAGTATTAAAAGATAAATCCGCAATACACAGAAGACACCTTTACCGAAACGAGAAATTCAGTGGTTGTGGTGCATAACGAGATGGCCGCAGGGTGCCTTACCTCCCTCAACACGCTCCTTAATGACGGGATAAATCAGGGTTAAGATGAAAGCTCTTTGGAAACATTCGCCTTCGGAAACTGAGTGGAGGAGTTTGGCGGATGAGTCAGTCAAGTTATTCGTCGTTAAGTATGATGATGAGCGGATAATAAGGACGGTGTGAGGAAGTTGCAGCTCGTAATTTATCAGCAGAAATAAGAAGAGGTAAGAGGAAAGAAAAAAAAGGCGTAATGATGAAGAAGAGGATAATTTAATAGAGGAACAAATTGAAGGGAATCTCTTTACAGCTAACTCACCTACTTGATGACTCCCGCGAAATGCAATTAACGCGACTGATCACTGAGAAACTTTCCTTCAAATTGAGAAGCAGGATCGTATAATTGTATTTTGGAGAATGGTCGCCTGCCACTCCCTCCTTCCCTCCCTACCCCTCCACACACAACTCCTTCCGCTTTCCACCTTTAACCCTCCTCCTTAGTCCTCCTCTTACTCCTCCTCCTCTTCCTCTTCCTCCTCCTCCTCCTCCCACTTTCTCCAAGCATCTATTGCACACGAGACATCTCTCCACGACCATTACTTTCTCCTCCACGAAAAGGCAATCTCCATTTTCACCAGCAAATAAATGGATTGCCTAGTTCTGCAACACACACAACACAACACAAATTTTTTTCTCCGCCACAACACACAATCGTTCCATTCCGCGTCAATCAAGTATATTTCTTTCTTCACCGCAATTCAAATTTTATCAACCAGACAACTCGGTCATTAATTCTTTTACCACTTTTTTATATCCCCAGTCAGATTAAACTATTTGCTGCTCTGCTCCTCCACTACGGACTACCAATCCATCACAGACCTCCAGTCACTTCTCCACAACAGAAAACACTCATGTCCAATACGTCACAGCTGATAGCACCTCCACCATGACTGCACATCATCTCTTCTTACCCTTCCTCCTTTCTCAGTGCTGGAGTTCAAATGCAGGAATACTTAATGCATTTCTCCTCCCTACCACACTATTAGAATGACCTCAGACCTAAAATTAATTAATTATAAGTCGTGGGTCATATTTGAAGATAAAGTAATGAGAGTCTTATTCTTTTAATACAGAAGTGCACTCACGGTTTCAGCCTACAAGTTTTCAAAAGGTGAATATATAAGAAAACTGTGTTCTAGCTGTGATTTTTCAAGTGTAATGTACAGCGTTCCTTTATTTCCTACATTTTGCTTTTTCTTGTTTCTCATGACTCTCCTTGCTTCTTCGTTTTCTCCAGAACATCACTGTCTTATTTCCCTGTATCGAATTTCTTTCTTCCTCTCGTCTATCATCTGCACTTCCCCTCTTATACCGTCTCCTTCCTCTCTTTTCCTTCATCTCCCCTCGTCCATTCTTCCTACTACGTTCTTCCCTTTTCCTCGGACCTGAAATTCTCTCTCTCTCTCTCTCTCTCTCTCTCTCTCTCTCTCTCTCTCTCTCTCTCTCTCTCTCTCTCTCTCTCTCTCTCTCTCTCTCTCTCTCTCTCTCTCTCTCTCGGCATCAATAAGACAACCTTCAGATCAGTAATACCTTCCCTCTGGTAAAAGTGTACGGTGCAACATTGCCGGATTTCATTACCTTTGCAAATATCTAAATCCGTTTCACTTCTAAGAGAACAACGCTCGAATAATTTGATGGAGAGAGATCTTATTTCAAAGTGCAAGGCTAATCACGTTCCTGTTCATTAAGTGTCACGTCCTCGAAGAACATTTCTGGAGTGGACAGCGCTGTATGAACTCTTGTCAACCAGTCAGTCAGTGTCAGCTAGGAAGTTCGTCATGAACATTATACTATAAATGATTTGTTTCCTCAGAGATTCAAGAGAAAAGGAACAAGTGTATCGCAGTCGTAGGAACAAAATACACATGTGACCAAAAATAAATAAATATATATAGGTAAGGTAAGTACACGTCTCAGAAGCCAAGAAACTTTAGTTCATGAAATATATTAACACAAATTGCTTTTTCTTCAAATATTTAAGGAGAGTAATAAATACATAACTATCATAGGAATAAAAAACATATAGCAAAAAAAAAAAAAAGAAAGAAAAAGAAACGTTCCTGAGGCGGAGAAACTTCAATTCACGAAATATATACAAATATCTTTTACCTTGCAAACTTTAATGGTAACGATATTAAGATACAATGGAGACGATATTTAAACGGAACCTCGCAATATAACAAAACCAGGACGGCTAAAACTCCCCTCAATCACTGCCTGTGTTCTATCGCTATTACTCCGCATGGTAAGTAATAGCGCGACCAGTAAATAGGATTAGGAACGAACCTTCTACGAGCCGAGGATTGCGCTATTTGTCCTCTCTCTCTCTCTCTCTCTCTCTCTCTCTCTCTCTCTCTCTCTCTCTCTCTCTCTCTCTCTCTCTCTCTCTCTCTCTCTCTCTCTCTCTCTCTAAATTATCACTTCCTCCCACACACGCACGCTTTCCCCTTCATTCTCCTCTTCCATCATCCTCTCTCTCTCTCTCTCTCTCTCTCTCTCTCTCTCTCTCTCTCTCTCTCTCTCTCTCTCTCTCTCTCTCTCTCTCTCTCTCTTTCTCTTTCTCTTTCTCTCTGTCTCTGTCTCTGTCTCTGTCTCTGTCTCTGTCTCTGTCTGTCTCTGTCTCTGTCTCTGTCTGTCTCTGTCTCTCCCTCTCTGTCTCTCCATCTCTCCCTCTCTGTCTCTCCATCTCTCCCTCTGTCTCCCTCTCCCTCTCCCCCTCTCTCCCCCTTTCTCCCTCTCCCTCTCCCTCCCTCTCCCTCTCTCCCTCTTTCTCTCTACCACCTGAGACTCTCCCATGCTTTATTTCCTCTCCTCTCTCTCACTCCTCCTTCCCAGAATTAGCTGTCAGTAGTGCCCTGTATATCAGTCACCCTCTCTTCACTCTCCTCACACTCTTTTACAGTGCTTCATTTTTTTAGTTAACTCTCCCATTTTCACTCTGGAACGACTCACATAACGACCCGCAAGTAAATTTCATCCTGTGTGCTGCTGTGTTTTCCCTCTTTCTGTCTGTGGGAATGAAAGAGTGAAATGCACTAAAGCTGGACATTCAGTTACATTATTATTGACAGCACATCTCTTTTTCTCTTCGGTTCGCATGTAATAGCCAATCATTCTCGTACGTGATAAATGGATGAATCACCTCGACTGTAATAATAGTGATATATATATATATATATATATATATATATATATATATATATATATATATATATATATATATATATATATATATATATATATATATATATATATATATATATATATATATATATATATATATATATATATATATATATATATATATATATATATATATATATATATATGCAGGTTTGTCTCATTCATGGAGCATTGAACGAGTGGAAAGGAAAAATTAGAGAATCTGAAAGAGAATATTCAAAACAGACAAAAGTAATAATGTGCAAGGGAAATCAGAAAATAGGCTAAACTTTTAAAGATTCCCACAACGTTATGAAACATATGAAAGTTTAAATTTTATAAGAAAATGAGACTTATGAAAATTAGATAGTTGACAAGTGAGAGAAAAATTTAGCAGAAAATCATAACAGACGAAAATATACAAGAAAACAATGAAACGAAAAAAAATTAAGTTTACATCACAAAACAGAGAAAATAAGAGGATTACCAGAACTGAAAATCATAAAAGCTGACGCAGGTAAACGTTTATCAGAAAACAACAAAATATAAAAGAAAAGGACATTATAAAACAGACATAAGGAGATTCACCGGAGAGTCACAAACCAAACTTGCCCAAAGATCCACCAAAGCAAGATTCCCAGTTGCAGAGTTTTGTCTTGTTTTGCATCACCGCTGAAACTCACATCAACTCCGTCTTGAACGTAAACACACCTTCTCCACTCGACCACTTACACACCGGATTCTGCTGATAAACAAATCCATGAGCCAATCAGCGGTCGACTCCCACTGGTGTAAACAGATCCCTGAGCCAATCACAGCGCGACTTCCCTCCGATGTAAGCACAAGCTCAGCCAATCCAAAGCGATGCCACAAATATTCCCACCCAATTAGAACTTCTGGAAAAAAAATACCGTGAAAGTTCGCTTATGAAATTATTCAGACGCCAATAAGTTTAATTCCAAAAAATAAGAATGAATCTTGAAAAATTTTATTGAAAAAGAAAATAAAAGCAAGATAAAAAGATAAGCTAGAGTTTTATGTGGAATGTTATTTTGAAACTGCGCAATTTTCCATAGTAAAAAAAAAAAAGTGAATGATAAAAAGAGAATAAGGATTAATAAAAAAAAAAAAAAGAATTATGCTGGTGTTGAAAAATGCATATATATGTGAAACTGTAAAAAAAAAGTATTGCTTACTAATTTTTCATTACGTATACACAATTTGAACACTTTGAGGCTTCACTTTAAATATAAATATGAATGCAAAAAAACGGAAATGGTCAAAAATTTATATAAAACGTGGCGTGCAATTGTTGATTAATAAAATTTGTAACCATCTATGTATAGAAACGTCAAGCAATCTATTTATCTAGGTATCTACAATCTCTTTAACATCTATTAGTTTATCTGCCTATCTACCATTAAT
This sequence comes from Scylla paramamosain, assembly GCF_035594125.1. Taxonomy (NCBI): domain Eukaryota; kingdom Metazoa; phylum Arthropoda; class Malacostraca; order Decapoda; family Portunidae; genus Scylla; species Scylla paramamosain. The sequence goes on from NC_087192.1 coordinate 7,618,848, forward strand.
CTATTTATCTATCTATTTGCCTATCTATTTATGTATCCCTATCACATTTTATAACTAGTATCTATGTTTCTACTTCTTTATATATATTTTTCTATGCCATGTCGTTACGGAGTTGTTATTTACATCAAACACACTTACCCACACCCACACTTCCACAACAACTCCCACAACACACACACCAATCCGACTTCTGAAACTCCCAAGCAGCAAACCGCCATTTGTGTGTATAAACCAATGAGTGAACTGAAGTAATGCATCAGAAAGAAGCATAAAAAAAATATATATATGTATAGAAGACGAGTGAATGCAGGTTTGTAGCGGCATTAAATCGTCCAGCCCAAAACCAAACGAAATAGAGAAAAATATAGAGATGAGAGAGAGAAAGAGAGAGACAGAGGGGAGGGAGGGGCGGGTAGCCAATACCTGACATCAGAATATGAAAATACAGCACACATTTATTCATGTATAGAGCAAGTGTGTGCCAATATGTGTTTGTGTTTGTACATATCTTTCAGTGCAGTCAATAGCAAAATGTTCGGTGCGTGATCAGAACATAATAACGTAGCTTTCATGTTTCTATTTACGGCATCAATTACTGAAGACCCACGAGCGCCAGGCCCACGAACGCATCACGCAATAGGGAGGAAGGCAATGATAGATCGATTGATTAAAAGCCTTACACAACAACAGGGTCATAAAGCGATGGAATGAGGAGGATGAATAAACTAATGGACAGGAAGAAAAAACAATGAAAAAGAAAAGAGAATGGAAGAAGGAAAGGCAGAGTAAGGAATGAACGAAAAGTAAATCAAGTGAAAACGTCGGAATGGACAAAATGGATAAAGGGGGAGAACGAAAGAACGGAAGATTATGTAAGGGATGGAATAAATGAAACAATAAAAAAGATGTAATGATATAAGGGAGTGTTAAAAAAATAATAAATGCGACATGAAAAAAAATGAATAAGTGGATGGAATAAGATATTAGCACAAAAAAAAATGAAAATTGAAGAGAAGACGAAGATAATGAGAAAACGGTGGTGAAAGGAACCGAAAGAATGAGAGGAAGGGAAGGTATGAAATTAGGGAGAGAAGTAAGGGCTGGAAAGACTCGAAAGACTCGAAGAGGAATAGTTAGGAATAAAAGAAAGCAGGAAAGAGAGAGAGAGAGAGAGAGAGAGAGGATGACAAGGGGATGAAAGCCAGGGAAGTAACTGGACAAAAATTTATTGAGGGAATGTTGGTAATGGGAAAAGAGGAAATAAAGGTAGGGAGAGTAGCTTAAAAGGGTGGATGAGGTAAAATTGTAGATAAAAGAGAAGGGTAGAACAGAGAGAGAGAGAGAGAGAGAGAGAGAGAGAGAGAGAGAGAGAGAGAGAGAGAGAGAGAGAGAGAGAGAGAGAGAGAGAGAGAGAGAGAGAGAGAGAGAGAGAGAGAGAGAGAGAGAGTCAGAATGGTACAGAAATTGACATGTGCAGTTGGTAAGAGAAGTAACAGGCCTGAGGGTTCGGTATTCCGGTGGATGAACGTGATAACTGATGCTGGCTTCCATTTGCATTTCTCCTCTGACAGAGTGACACGTGTCAGGATGAAAAGAGGAGAGGAAAGAGGGACGCCACAAGCTGACGAAAACAGATTTTACTTATTCTTTGTTCTTTTCCTGTTTTGTTTTTAATTAGTAGATTCACAGATGCTACAATACTTGGAAATAGGGCATGGTTAAGAAATATGTATATTTTTAGGCCTGCTGTAAATTTAAGTAAAAAAAAAAGATTGAGATGAGCAAATATAACTAGCAAAGTGCATATAGACAACCCTTATTTTCACCACCTTTTGAAATTAAGTGCTTTGTAAAATTGGAAAGAAAAATGCTGATGCCAAGCGCTACAAAATTAAACAAAAAAAAATTGACAATTTTTGGGGGGATGAATTTCAAAAATATCAATGTACTCAAAGAAAATACACGTAAAATACGATAAAAAAGAAAATAATAGAGAATCAATGGATAGTAAATTAAGTACTTACTGTGAGAAAGCAATTTTTTTAACAAGATGCAAAACTCTTTTGGTAATGAAAAAACGCAATTAGATTTAAAAGACGGAAAAAAAATTAAAACTAACTCTCTCTCTCTCTCTCTCTCTCTCTCTCTCTCTCTCTCTCTCTCTCTCTCTCTCTCTCTCTCTCTCTCTCTCTCTCTCTCTCTCTGTGTGTGTGTGTGTGTGTGTGTGTGTGTGTGTGTGTGTGTGTGTGTGTGTGTGTGTGTGTGTGTGTTTCTTTCTCCTTGCCCCTCTCTTTAGGCAAGTTCAAAGACACTATATGCATATGTATGCTCCATCAATTTCTCTTTATTCGTTTCATCCTCCTCCAACATCTCCATTTTTTTTCTAATTGCTTCCCTTCCTCCTCCTCGTTTCCTGACACACACACACACACACACACACACACATACACACACGCACGCACACACACACACACACACACACACACACACACACACACACACACACTTTCTCTTTTAACACATTTTCCATTCCTTCTATCTCGTTTTCGTTCTCGCCGACAGAGGGGGTGGTGAACTAAAGGATCTCATATCAGCCTTTGCCTTCCCCTACGCCGCCCCCTGCAGTGCATCAGCCGTCACGACCCTCTCCCCATGCCTCCCATCATCCCCTCCTCTCTCTATTCCCCTTGTCTTTTCCCAGTCATCTCCCTTCATCACCATTACTGCTTTAGCTGGGCCTCCCTATTATCTTTTCAATTGGTTTGTTTTTGTATTTTTATTTATTTATTTTTTGCTTATTTATTTTATTTTATTTTATTTTTTTTTTTTTCTGTGAGCGCTTTTTTGTTTTATTTTACAGTAAAGGTGTATTTTTTTTTTACAATTATCTGTTTCTTCTTTTCTTGTATTGTTTCCTAAAACTTTTCTCTATCATTTTTTTTCCTTACTGCTTTCATTAATTAAATTTACCTCCTTATTTCCTCTCTCTCTCTCTCTCTCTCTCTCTCTCTCTCTCTCTCTCTCTCTCTCTCTCTCTCTCTCTCTCTCTCTCTCTCCGTAAGAGTGTGTGTGTGTGTGTGTGTGTGTTACGTAATTACCCTTCCTACAGATGCGGACTAGACGGGAAACTGTAAACACACACACACACACACACACACACACACACACACACACACACACACACACACACACACACACACACACACACACACACACACACCACTACTACCCTCACCACGACCAATTAAGACGCCCCTACAAGAAAGAGAGAGAACAAATAGGCAACGAGGACAAAATAAGCGTAAGACAAGTGACAGAAAACAACTCAGGCGAAAGATCCGTGAAAGCAAGAACACGTCATGGGGAAGAATTGTCCTGAAGGCTGAGGGCTTAAAAAATACCTATAAGAAAATAACAACCTGCAGGATACTAACAGAGGAGGCTGTGCGGGTGTATGGGACTTGAGGACTAAAGGAAAGGGACCCATAACAGCCTGTGATCCGGGCCATCAAGGGTGCGCCGTCCCCTGGGGTGGCGGCAGCAAGGGAATGCTGGGAGAAGCCATGGGGTTTATTTTACGGAAGAATAGGAGGAGGAGGAGGAGGAGGAGGAGGAGGAGGAGGAGGAGGAGGAGGAGGAGGAGGAGGAGGAGGAGGAGGAGGAGGAGGAGGAGGAGGAGGAGGAGGAGGAGGAGAGTATCGCGTGAAGGATAAGAGGTGATGAGAAAGAAGTGGAGGAGGAGGAGGAGGAGGAGGAGGAGGAGGAGGAGGAGGAGGAGGAGGAAGAGGTGAGGAAAGTTAAGGAAAAGGTAAAAAGTTGCAAGACGAGATAAAAGGACAAGAAGGGGGAGGAGAGAGAGAGAGAGAGAGAGAGAGAGAGAGAGAGAGAGAGAGAGAGAGAGAGAGAGAGAGAGAGAGAGAGAGAGAGAGAGAGAGAGAGAGAGAGAGAGAGAGAGAGAGAATTAAAAAACGCCCACGTACAAAGACCGCCTTGTGGTATCCTGAGAGGCAGTCTGTCTGTGCCCCCAAGTAACAGAAACAGAGAAGCATGCATCGGTCCCAGCCATCCCAGAGCACCTGAGCTGGACAGTGAGTGATCGAAGACTTTGGCGAGTGTGATCCAGTAACGGTTTTCCATTGGTGGTGTGAGTGTGCGTGTTTCATTTCAACCTCACGCTGTAAAGACACATCTCGAGTTGCCATCGTAAGCTTGTCGAAATCTTGCACTGATTCGCCATTACTTTACGCTGGCGTGTTAAGTTGTATGAAGGCTGAGGATTAGTGTGCGACTCCTCCTTATTCCAGCTTTGCATTCTTAAAAGACAACCCGCTTTACTCTGATCAGCCTGTTGAAATCTTGCGGTGCTTTGTCGTTTCTTTTAGTTTGCGTATTAAGAAATGGTGTGTATGAGGATCAGCTGGGAGCATGCCATTTTGCATTTCAGTTTTTGTACAGTTCACTACTCTTCTATGTCCTTACATCGAATAAATCTTTCGGAACATGATGATTTAAAAAACAATGTTACCGCAAAAGTTTATAGTATATCTAACAAAGACTTACTATCTCAGTGTGCCTTTGAATATGCAATCTTCTCTTTAGCATTCATTCTTTTTTTTTTTTCGCTCCGTCTCGATAATTTACATTTAAAATCTCAGTCTCATAATCGAGGCTCAGAGACAAGAGTTGTTTTCACCCGCCCCGATATATCGTTAATCTAAACACTATTAACAGTACACAGCTTTCAAAAGAGCCTGAAGGAACACCACTCTCAATAATGGATTCCCAGGGAGAAAATCCATTATTGAAGTCTCTTTGTTTCCCGTTGGTGAGGAATTTGTCACGTCTTTTTCCAAGGGGGGCAGGAAAGGAGGGAAGGCTAGAGTGCTGTCACCATCACTAACTTTCTCTCACTGACTAATAGCTTGGAACTTTATCGAGAAATCTTTTAAAACGAAGACGTGAAAGGAGAACACGCGATACTTCCCATAAAACTATAATTTTCTTACATAAGCAATACTGTGATGAAATACAGAGCTTGTCGCATTGTGTTTAAATGTTGTTGCAGTTACTTGACAATTCTTTATCTATCTGTCAATCAATCTATATATACTACCTATTTATCTATATGTCCATCCGTATGTCTACCCATCTATATACGTATGTGCGTATGAGTGTATGCATGAACTTAAATATATATGTATGTATGTATGGACGTACATATACATATAACCTATCTACCTACCTCTGCATAAAGACCCATGATGTTACTGTTATTGAACGGAGATATAATCCAGTCCATTTCAGCTCAACGTGAGTGCCTAATAAGCTGATTACTTTCTAAATCATTCAAGAGTTCATATTTTATCCAAGTTTCAGAGACCCTAAATTTTATCCGCAGAGATTAAGTGTTTGTAAGAGTAAGTGTTTGATGGAGGTGTCGTATTTGGGTGGGTGGGTGGAGAGAGAGAGAGAGAGAGAGAGAGAGAGAGAGAGAGAGAGAGAGAGAGAGAGAGAGAGAGAGAGAGAGAGAGAGAGAGAGAGAGAGAGAGAGAGAGAGAGAGAGAGAGAGAGAGAGAGAGAGAGAGAGAGAGAGAGAGAGAGCATAAACGGACACCAAATTCATACATATATACATGTTTACATAAATAGATAAATATATCAATAAATACACACATACACGTACATACATACATACATGCATGCATACAGAAAAACCGACGAACACACCGACACACCGACACACACACACACACACACACACACACACACACACACACACACACACACACACACACACACACACACACACACACATCCAGAGAGAGAGAGAGAGAGAGAGAGAGAGAGAGAGAGAGAGAGAGAGAGAGAGAGAGAGAGAGAGAGAGAGAGAGAGAGAGAGAGAGAGAGAGAGAGAGAGAGAGAGAGAGAGAGAGAGAGAGAGAGAGAGAGAGAGAGGCAAACAGATAACTAAAAAAAAATAAATAAAATGAAATAAAAACAATCAGAAAAAAAGAGGGATACAATCAACACTCAATCACACCCAACCTAAAAAAGAAAAAAACGAAGGAAAAACAAAAAAAAACAGACAAATAAATAGAGACAAACAGAGAAGTAGGAAGGAAAAGAGAGGAGTCGAGTAACAAGAAATATTAGACGGAGTATGATAAATTGAGGGTGCAAAACATAAAAAAATAAGTAAAGAATAGAACTTTTACAGGGGAACTTGACGAGGAGGCAAGAAGAAAAGGGAAACTTTGGAGGTAGTGAATAAGGCAACCAGATAAAAGACAGGACGAAAAGAGGAGTACATTTTTATGAAGGGAATAAGGGAAAAGTTAACTTGTGGAAAAAAGGAGGAGGAGGAGGAGGAGGAGGAGGAGGAGGAGGAGGAGGAGGAGGAGGAGGAGGAGGAGGAGGAGGAGGAGGAAGTTAACATGAGGTAAAGTGTTCCTGCAAGAATAATGAGAGAGAGAGAGAGAGAGAGAGAGAGAGAGAGAGAGAGAGAGAGAGAGAGAGAGAGAGAGAGAGAGAGAGAGAGAGAGAGAGAGAGAGAGAGAGAGGGGATGGCGTCTTACAAGAAGGAATTTCAACTATGCTATCCCTTAACCGAGATGAGAGACTATGTAATTAAGAGAGAGAGAGAGAGAGAGAGAGAGAGAGAGAGAGAGAGAGAGAGAGAGAGAGAGAGAGAGAGAGAGAGAGAGAGAGAGAGAGAGAGAGAGAGAGAGAGAGAGAGAGAGAGAGAGAGAGAGAGAGAGAGAGAGGAATCTGCATTTTTGCAATAATTTTCTCATATTCTTCTTCAAAAGCTTCTCTTTCATTCCTCTCATTCTTATATATCCTCCTCCTCCTCCTCCTCCTCCTCCTCCTCCTCCTCCTCCTCCCTCTTATTACTTTAATGTCCAGTTTCTTCACCCTGTAACTAGTTAGATGTGGTTACCAAACAAGGACTTAAATTTATGTTACTGTCTGGCTATCGTATATAATTCTCCTTATTCTTTCATCCCTTTCATATTTTTCCAACGAGTTTCTATTTTCTAACTAAATGATAAAATATAAATACATCTAGTTCTTTACTTTATCCTATCTTCTTCTACACTCTACACATTATCATTTTTATCTTCCTCATCCATTCCCCGATCTTTCTCTTCGTCCTCTTCTTCCTCTTCCTGCTTCCTCTCACCCCGTTTCCTCCCTCTGTGTCAATACTAACATGTCAACACCACAAATAACATTTTTCTCTACTTTTTTTTTCTGCTGCCCTTTACAGCAACAAAATTACACTTGACAGAGCTTGGTTCACAGTGACACCTCTCTCTGTGTGTGTGTGTGTGTGTGTGTGTGTGTGTGTGTGTGTGTGTGTGTGTGTGTGTGTGTGTGTGTGTGTGTGTGTGTGTGTGTGTGTGTGTGTGTGTGTGTGTGTGTGTGTTCCGGAGTCCGTATCTGGGACCTTCTTATTACCATTTCGTGGCTCCCCCTGGGTACAGATTTGGTACAGCTATAAATTGTGACGAAAAAAGAGCATCCAATTTAGATTTCTTCCCTCAGATAGTAGTTTGTCCTTGTCCTTGTCCTCTTTTTGATGTATGGTCTTTCAGATGTAATGTCACAATGTTTTCCACCGAGCAATCTTGGCACAACCCTAACCGATAGAAGACCAAGAAAAAATAAAGAACAAGAGAAGAAAGAACTAACTTACCCTCTGTTCCGCAAATATTTTTTTCTCTCTCTTAAGGAATGACACTCACAACATTCTTTCCCCATTTTTGTATAACTGCTTCGCCTATTCACATTAATCATCCATCATTCTACAGCAAGGCAGAGACATCACCAACCTTACCCACTCCTCTATATCATCTACACATCTACTCTAGATCACCACAGCTATATGAACAGTCTTATTGCAAACAAAACTCTCAACAAACAAGTAAATTTAGGGTGCTATTGAGATTTGAGTGAGGGCGAGCTACCAATATAATAAAGACTCAGAGGATACGAAGAAACAGCACTGAAACATCTGACGGCAAGGTATGACAGGTAGTAAGACAGGAGATAGTACAAGGAAAGAAGATAAGAGACGAAGGAAAATGAAAGAACACAGGGAAGAAATATGATGACTGAAAGGATGATTACGTGAAATTATGTACTAGAAACAGATACCCACGAACTTGTTAGTCTATAACGAGGGTATTTGATCTGTATATTATTAGATGACACGACGTATGGGACAGCAGGGCAGTACTAAAGTAAGATCTTAGGGAGGGAAAGGCGACGAGAGAAGAGGAGAGGAGAAACGTGAAGGAAAAACCTACAGAATGGAAACGAGAAGAAAGAAAAGGTGAAAGAGGAGAGGAGAGGAAGGCGACAAGGGAAGAGAAGAGGAAATATATGATGGAAAGAGAGAGGAAAGCGCTGGGAAGAGGTGAAAAAATGGTGAAAGAGGAGAAAATATTTGGGAGACAGCAGAAAAATTAAATGAAAGTTGAAAAAAAGATAAAAAAAAAAACAGATCAATACAACAGAATAGGAAAGAAGCAAAATAAAAAAGAATACAAAATATGAGTAAAAAATACAGCTAATCTTCTTTTCCACAAAAAGGAAAAAGAAAGATGCCAAGAGAAAAAAAAGTAGAAAGAGACAAAGCATAAAGGGAGACGTAAGGAAGGGAAGGGAGAGGATGGCTTGAGCAAATTCAGGCGGAGGAACAATGATACGAGGGAAATTAGAAGGATGGGACGAGCTGGGGTGAATGGATGGACACGGGGCATTGCAGGGCACAGTGAACAAGGCAGGAAAAATGTCTTAGGTCCAGGAGGTTCAGAACGTCTCTCTCTCTCTCTCTCTCTCTCTCTCTCTCTCTCTCTCTCTCTCTCTCTCTCTCTCTCTCTCTCTCTCTCTCTCCCTCGTAACTTTCCCCCTCTCCTTTATCACGTGTCCCTCCCTCTCATCCTCTCTTCTTACTTCCCTCTTTCCCTCCCTCCCTCCTTCCCTCTCTCCCTCTCTCCACGCCAGAGGGCTGCACATGCAAACATTTTCGAGGAGGAAGGAAAAGAGGCAGGGAAGCAGGGAGGGTGACAAGGGGGGGACAAGAAGGCAGGCAGAAAGAGAAAAGAAGACAGAGGAAAAGAATTGGTGGAGATGCGGATTTCAAGTAAGATATGAAGACCGAAATTATATGAAAAGAAGATGAAATGAAAAGTGTAAGCTGATTGGCCCAAAACTGATACAGATGGAGAATTCAACCAATAAAATTATTACCTTCAAAAGTATTATGTAAAGACTAAAAAGGGAAATAGCGATATTACGTATATTGGGAAAGACAGAAAGACACTGAATGGTTATGACAGATATACTAATAAATGTTATAATTTTGCCGATAGCGAGCGAGCACTTACTTATGCAGCCAAATATGTGTGTGTGTGTGTGTGTGTGTGTGTGTGTGTGTGTGTGTGTGTGTGTGTGTGTGTGTGTGTGTGTGTGTGTGTGTGTGTGTGTGTGTGTGTGTGTGTGTGTGTGTGTGTGTGTGTATCTTGGACGAACACCGCCACCCCAAGACTCATCAATCTTTCATCTTTCCCTTCCTTCCTATTACTTTACTTTTTCCTCCTTCACGCCTTTGTCTCTTTCCTGCACTTCCTGTTTCCTCCTTCCCTACATTCTTTTTTCGTTTTTCCTCTCTCTCTCTCTCTCTCTCTCTCTCTCTCTCTCTCTCTCTCTCTCTCTCTCTCTCTCTCTCTCTCTCGCTCCTTCCCGACGCCTGCTGACGGGAAGGACGGATGGAAGGGGGAGGAGGAGGAGGAGGAGGAGGAGGAGGAGGAGGAGGAGGAGGAGGAGGAGGAGGAGGAGGAGGAGGAGGAGGAGGAGGAGGAGGAGGAGGCAAGGCAGACTTTTACATTTGCCATCACTTAGAAGACCACCACCACCACCACCACCACCACCACCACCAACAACAACAACAACAACAACAGCAACAACAGCAGCAACAACAGCAATAATTTGAGTTCCTCGCACTGGCGCTGAAAGGTGGAAGAATATACTGTCCTTCAGGGAAAGGAGACGAAGGTGAAGCGAATCAGTAAAGGAAATGGAAGAGAGGGACGAGAGACGAGCGCCAGGAATGAGAGAGGAGAGCAAGGAAGGGGAGAAGACGTTAAGAGGAATTGAAGGAAGGTGGAGGAGAGAAAGGTGTCAAGGTGTGAGTGGTTGGCGTGGAAAGGAGGGGAGGACCTCGCGCGCTCCTCGTCATTTGTCTGTCAGGAATGTACACGGTGGTGGTGGTGGTGGTGGTGGTGGTGGTGGTGGTGGTGGTGGTGGTGGTGGTGGGTTAAGTAAACAAGAAACATGTCACACTCCAGTAAGCCACCCGAACCCTATACATCATCAAACTGGTCACGTGATATACACAATAAATGATACTGTTTCCATTTGCCTCTAAAATATTCGTACATCATCATCAAAATGCACAATGACTCTTTCAGGATTTCCTTTCCCAACTTTCACTACCGTTTCAAAGCACTTTTCGTATTCTGGATAATCCTTTTCAGATTATACTCTTTAGGGACTGGCACCTCCTGTAACTTTGCTGTCTTGTTTGTTTAAGCCAGACCCACTCTTACATACAACGAGCAAAAGTCACTGATTTTTGCTCACCTATTCCACAGCAACGCAGCAAAACTTCTCTTCTCGCTTTCCATTCCAATTCTCTTTACTCCACAAAGGCAATCACGTTACAAACCTTAATCCAATATCACTAATTGACGCCTGACCAGAGTACAGTCGCCAACAACAGTACTCAACAACACCTAAGCTTTACGGGGAGCGCAGTTCAGTCCAGTCCCTAATCGCGTCCAGACTATCTCCCTTAAGTTCCGCTGACAGTACATGACATCACTGACCCTGATCGAGCGTTAGCAGTCTTTTATTAGTGTTTTCGGTCTAGACTCGAAAGATATCACGCAATAGTGGTAAAAAAAAATTATCAAACCTTAAAAACTCATGATTAACGTCTTTAATTTACGTTCAGAATCTTTAACCGCAAAACTCACGAAAAAAAAGGAATAAGGAAACGTAAAAGAAAGTTGAAAAGAGAAAGGATGACGTTGTAGAAAGAGGGGAAAAATGTGTAGCGAGTGAGGAAAACCTGCCCAGCGTGTCCTACCTGTCCGCCCTCGTCAAGGTTAATTAATAAGGTGTCCTCAGAAGTTTTACACCTGAGCTCGGCTTCCTTTGTTTCATTTGCTCCAATGGAGAAGGAGGAAGAGGAGGAGGAAGTGATGATGATGGTGGTGGTGGTGGTGGTGGTAGTGGTAGTGGTAGTAGTGGTGGTGGTGGTGATGGTGGTGGTGGTTCTTCGTATTATCCGCATCATTTGTTTATCCGGACAATTTATAAAGTTGGCATTCTCTCTCTCTCTCTCTCTCTCTCTCTCTCTCTCTCTCTCTCTCTCTCTCTCTCTCTCTCTCTCTCTCTCTCTCTCTGAATATGGTATGTGAATATATGAACGCATGTATTTCGGGGAGAGAGAGAGAGAGAGAGAGAGAGAGAGAGAGAGAGAGAGAGAGAGAGAGAGAGAGAGAGAGAGAGAGAGAGAGAGAGAGAGAGAGAGAGAGAGAGAGAGAGAGAGAGAGAGAGAGAGAGTATACGTGTGGAAGAGCTGCAGGCAGGGAAATTTGAGGTGCAGCTGTGGAAGACTGGGCTGGCTGTGGTGAGTGGAAAAGAGACGAAGACAGAAGCCATCCAATCCACTGCCGAGTAAAAAGGAGAGATGAAAGCAATTTATGGAGAGGGAGACAAGAGAGCAGAATAATACCTCGCGTGATAGACTTCTGGAGGCAAGCATGCGGCGGAGGTAGGAAAGGAAAGCTAAATAGAGGAGAGTGGCGAGCCGTGTGCTAACAGTTCCCGCCTTAGCAACAGTGACTATTGTATTTCATAAGCCACACGGCATCAAGGGAAAGGGAACAGAGCGACTAGACGTATTATATTTCGTTCACAATACCTCGGAGCAGATGATCTTATAGTTTACTTGGTGGTTTAATACTATAGATTATTCGCTTTACGTTAACTCTCACGACGCAGCAATACATCTACAGAAAAGAAACGAAAACCAGAACTGATACATTTAATTCGTGACATTTTGAAATAGAACCTCTTACAACACAAAAGTTAATGATGCAATACTAACACTTCAAAATACTCGTTAAGAATTACCTTTCATAACACGATACATCACAAACTACAATATATACAAAAATAAATAAATAAATAAATAAAATGAACGCACTGAATACGTGATACTTTAAAATCTAATCTCTTAGAAGACAGTTAGTGGTATAACAGTGCAGGGGGCTCGTTATGAGGTATCTCTCATAACACGCCACTTCACAAACTACAATATCAACAAAATATAAACAAAAACTAAAATAAATACGCTGAATTCGTGATACTTTGAAACCGAGCCTCTTACAATGCACCCAGTGGCTTCATGCTGCATACGAGTTCCTATAAATCGCCTCTCGCAACACGCTGTTTCAGAAGCTACAATGTATCAAGAGGAGATCAAACGTGAAGTTAATACACTGCACTCACACCTAGGGAATCAAATCTCTGGCAATAGCGTTACCGGCTGAATGCTGCACACGACTCGCTAAAGGTGACCCACTCAACACACTGGGCAAGTCGGGCAGATTATCTCCATTTAGAGCCAAATAACTACGAGAAAAGTCATCATGAGGTTAAGTATCATCCCCTTCCATTCCTAACTGCTCATCGCCTCGTAAGCTGCTCATTCCAGCCTTTGCCGCAGTGGAAAACGACCATGACGGCTATTACATAATACTCCACTTCCTTATCGTGCCGCACCATCAAGACGGGAAGGGGAAGACGAAGGGAGGCACAAAAAAGTGACGGTAGTTCCTGTTACATAACCCTCCTTTCCCGTATCGCACCGCAGCATCGAGACGGAACAGAAAAAGGAGAAAGGAAAAGCGAAGAAACGAAAAATAACGAAAACTATTATAACTTCTATAATATAATCCCACAGATAAGCAGCGCGTGAGGGAAGAAAGTCGAGTCGAGACGTCAGAGGGAGAAAAAAGTACCACTGCTTCATATTACGCTTTGTAGCACCACGCACTCCATTATTCCACTCCTTTATCCAACCACAGCATATTGGCGAGGAGGGGGGAGGGGCGAGAACAGGTGGGAGAAAGTACTAGTAGTATCCTGTGACTGAAGAATGTCGAGTCACCCCATTAGAAGAAAAGTACTACTACTTCATATTACGTTTTGTAGTACCACCCACTCCACCCTTTCCTTCATCTAACCACAGCATCTTGGCAAGGAGAGAAAAGGGAGGAGGGAGCAAAAACAACTGAGAGAAAGTACTAGTGGTATCCCTTAGCCCGTCCATCACCCTGCAAAGTTCATATTGGCCTTGGTGTGGGAAGCTGTCGAGATCTCCGGAATAATACGATGAAGAAGCACATCCGACAACGCCTTAACCGAACTGATGGCGTCAATAACAGGCTCTTACATATATACCCCACCGCGTTTAAGGGGATTAGAAGAGGAGAAAAGACCTGAGAGAGCTGAAGAAATGTGTATACAGTAACAAAAACAGACAGGCACTTTCTTTGAGTACTCTATGAAAGAAATGACAGGGTAACGCCGTGTAATGAAGGCCTGGCGTGTGGGAAGTGGATTATACTCAGCCTATGTAACCCAGTCTGGTTCAAGGACAAGATGGAAGTGTGGAAGAATCTCACCTTCTACCACTTTCCTTTCTCCTAAACACAAGTCTTAAGCATCCCATTCTTCATTTTCTTTTCCACCTCAGCGAAAATTAAGAATCGGAAAGAATAAAAAAAGGAAAATGGGAACAAAGAAGTGAAGGAGTAGGAAAGACAAAACAGAAAAGTTGAGAAGACAAAAGCCAGAGTAGGAAACAAAAGATAAAAAGGAAAAAGACGAATAGAAAAGGAAGAAATCAGAAAAGAAAGAAAGATGAAAAGTAAAAAAGAAAAGATGAGAAAACACGAGCCAGAAAGGAAAGAACGGAATGAAAAGGGAGAGAAGAAACAGGCAGGCAGAGGAAATACAGAAAGAAGACAGGATGAGAGGAGACAGCAAGGATGACGATGGAATGACAGGGTGAAAAGATTGGAACGGGCGACGCCTGGCTCGGCCCCAACTTCAGCGACCACAGGATTATATTAACTTTTGTTTTCAGAGAGAGAGAGAGAGAGAGAGAGAGAGAGAGAGAGAGAGAGAGAGAGAGAGAGAGAGAGAGAGAGAGAGAGAGAGAGAGAGAGAGAGAGAGAGACCACTACCACCACCATACCACCAAATGAGTTTAATCTGAAGTTTGTACATCAATCTTGCGGGCGGTCGTCTCCTGTGTGGCGTAGCGTGGCGTGGTGATGGCGTGGCGATGGCGTGGAGGTACATGATGACACCCTCGCCTACGCCCAGCACCATTCACAGCTCTGTAACTCATGAAGGCGTTGTTGTTTCTGTCTTTTAACTTTTCTTGGTTGGTTTTCTGAGTTGTAGTGAACGTGACTACTTCTGTTGAGGTCATGAAGGTTTCGTAATACTCACTCACTCTCTCTCTCTCTCTCTCTCTCTCTCTCTCTCTCTCTCTCTCTCTCTCTCTCTCTCTCTCTCTCTCTCTCTCTCTCTCTCTCTCTCTAATATAATACAAGCTGTAACCTTAAATCATCAACATATCTCCTCCTCCTCCTCCTCCTCCTCCTCCTCCTCCTCCTCCTCCTCCTCCTCCTCCTCCTCCTCCTCCTCCCTCGAAGCCGCATTTCCCTGGTGGGTGGGTGGGTGAGTGGGCGTCTCTCCACACACTCCATCTCCTCCTCTTCCTTCTCCTTCAGTCCTTCAGTCTCTCCATCAGACGTTCCTCTCTTCTTACCTCCCTTCCTCCTCCTGCCTTAGCTCTTTCCTCCGGCGTCCTTACTTCAAACACTATGAAGCCTCCTCCTACTCTTCTTCCTCCCCTCCTGCTCGCCCTCCTGCTCTTCCAGTAAGCTTAAGAAGAGCAGGCAAGTGGGTAGCGGGGAAGGGCCAGTCGCTCGTGCTTTGCCCCTGCTGATGAAGATGCCGCCGCGGGGGATGAGAGAGGCGACGGGCATGAAGGGGCGAGAAAGATGAGGATGAGAGAGAGAGAGAGAGAGAGAGAGAGAGAGAGAGAGAGAGAGAGAGAGAGAGAGAGAGAGAGAGAGAGAGAGAGAGAGAGAGAGAGAGAGAGAGAGAGAGAGATGGAAACACAAATACTGTCTCACGTACATACAGACAAACATTACTTATTATCGTACTTATTATCTTTACAAATCCATTCTTCTCTGTTCGTTCATCCGTTAGTCTGTTCAGTTTGTCTTTCCGAAGCTGTAAAAAAAGTTATCAACGGATTGAAATTAAAAGTAGGGGAAAATGTTATCCTTCAACTATGAAACCACTTATTGGATTTGTAAACGGATCTGAATATGTATGTGAATGCGGATTATTTTTCCACGCTCGCTGAAGTTTTCCCTGGTAAAAAAAAAAAAAAATTCTACCGTTAATACTTCCCTTATTTACATACGCGAATCTACTGAGTGTACTTTTTTTTTTTTTTTTTTCATTCATGCGTAGAGAAAGGTGATTAAGCATGCAGATACATATATATATATATATATATATATATATATATATATATATATATATATATATATATATATATATATATATATATAAATGAAAAGAGCTAGTTTGCCTCTTCCTTCAAAATAGTTAAACTGGTCGTACAGTTTGTTAGGGATTTAATTTATGTTTCTGTCATCTAGTTACACTTTACAGAAGTCACCACTATCATCAGTAAGATCACCACCTCAGCACCATTATTATCACCATTGTAATTACCATCAAAATCATCATCATCATCATCACCATCACCATACACCATACCAAGCCTCACTCAACACCACTTCTTAATCCACACACACACACACACACTCAACTGCAACCCGCCATGTACAAGGTAAGCACACCTGTAGCCTCTCGGACCAGGCAGCGTGTACACTTACCTGTCTACACGGAAAATGACAAGAGTAAAGCAGAAAAAAAAAAAACAAGCTAATTGCCCCAGCAACTCGTTTACCTTCCAACCTATTTATCTCGCTCCATCGATCCAATTAACTCATTCCATCATACTCGTGTGGAAGAATAAATATCCCGCTGATGTTATTATGAGCGTGGCCAGGGAGAGGGAGAGACAGGGAGGGAGAAAGCGAGTCGGTGGCCGGGACAGCGTGGTGAGTGGATCAGAGTGGAGCGGATGCTGTGTTGTGGAAACATGTGGTTGGGGTCAGGTGAAGGAAGATGAGGTGGAGTTATACAAGACAGGATGGGGGAAGCGTGGTGGAGCAGCGTGCCTGTGGATTAGAGGTGGAGTAATAAAAAATGATGCAGGATAAGACGTGGATTGGCAACTATGTACATGTAAAAAGAGAAAATTTAGCTGTAGAGGCGGGAAATGAAAATAGAAAATGGAGGCGAGTGGAGGCTTGTGGACGCTTTTCTTTTTTCCTGTCCTAGAGTGAAATTGAAGATACGGATGACGGCGGCGATGCTGCTGATGATGATGATGAGGAGGAGGAGGAGGAGGAGGAGGAGGAGAAAGAGGAGGATAATGACGAAGAACCGTATGAATAAAACTAACCTATTGAACCTTAACAAAGAACAAGATACAATGACTCAGAGCAGATTAGAAAATGGAGAGATAAAAGACACATCAAGGTGGATCAAGATGAACCAAGACAAAGGTATCACGAGAAGAAACTGGCAAGAAGGGGAGAGCTGAGAGTAACAATTATATAAGGTGGATGCTGACAGCTGCTTTGTACTGCGATGAAGAAAGAGGCAAAAAGGTTGTGGCGGCGAGATGAAAATGAGAACAGGTAGTGATTATTCCTTCATTGGAGTTGATGTTATGAAAGTACTGGCGACAAAATACGACAAAAATGCTGAGACACAGAATATCTTTTAACCTTAGTGAAGCAATTAATTAAGACTAAAACCCGCAAGAAACACGGTAATATTATGCCACACATTAAAAAAAAAAACACGTATTGAAATCACTGTATAAGCAGAACACAATAAAAAACACTAGATAAAACATTGATACCCGTATAAGATTAGATAAAATAACAAACTCACAAAGGGATAAGCTGATGAGGACGATACTCGGTGTTAAGGAAGGAGTGAAGGGGAGGAGGGAGTGCAGGGGGAGAGAGCAGGTGTCTGTAATGGGGAACAGTATGGGACCTCGTGATAATTAGTGACTCCTTATTTTCTTATTTATTTTTTGAGAGGTTATAATTAATGAAGGATGCACTGAGGCTGGAGAAGAGGGAGGTAAATGAGGAGGAGGAGGAGGAGGAGGAGGAGGAGGAGGAGGAGGAGGAGGAGGAGGAGGAGGAGGAGGAGGAGGAGGAGGAGGAGGAGAAAAGGGGAAAAGGGGAAAAGGAGGAGGAGGAGAATAAGAGGGGAAACGGAGGAGGAGGAGGAGGAGGAAAGGGGAAAAGGAGGAGGAGGAGGAGGAGGAGGAAATACAAACTTATAAAGAACTGTGTGTTGGTCAAAGTGTGTTTGCTTTAATATTATAAGAGTAAATTTCAAGTTTTTTCTTTTTTACTTATGAATTGAGAAAAAAAGTATCTACTTATATTTTCGTCATATTTCACTACACGAGCGATTAGAGGCGAGAGTTTAGTGCAGTGGCAATGCAAACTTGACCTTATCAGCGAGTCTCCTTTTTTTATGTCTGTGTTTCTCATGTTCTTTTTATTTATTTATTTTTTTTATGTGTTTAGTGTATTAGTGATCTGTAGGGCCATTATACATTACAATAATTTGTAGTCAATAAAATAGATGTCACTCTAAAATCCCAGATCTTACTCCAAGCACCGAATGAACTCTCTCTCTCTCTCTCTCTCTCTCTCTCTCTCTCTCTCTCTCTCTCTCTCTCTCTCTCTCTCTCTCTCTCACCTCCTCCACCTCCCCCATTTCCCCTCAGCCGGCCTCTCCAGTCCCTCCTTCACACTTTAATTTCCTCTCCTTTTCCCTCCTCCTCCCTCAAGCCTGCAACGCCCTTTCTCTCTTCCGTCCTCATTCTTGATATTCCTTGCTTTCTTCATTATCCTCCTTCACCTCTCTCCTTCACTCCTACAATGTTCATTTCTATCTCTCCTTCTCTTCCTCCTTTTCTTTTCTTTCCGCTAAATAATGACCTCAGCCCCTCCTGATTTAACTGTTCGTCCTCCTCCTCCTCCTCCTCCTCCTCCTCCTCCTCCTCCTCCTCCTCCTCCTCCTCCTCCTCCTCCTTCTTCACTTTCCTTCACCCAAACATTACTATTCTCAGTTTTCGCCTCCTCATTCTTTCATTTGGTATCCTTTCCATCTCTCTCTCTCTCTCTCTCTCTCTCTCTCTCTCTCTCTCTCTCTCTCTCTCTCTCTCTCTCTCTCTCTCTCTCTCTCTCTATCATTGCATCGTCTACTTCTTTTCCTTCTCTCTTCAGTCTGCGTAAATTAAAAAAGATGAAAAATACACTGGTGAGCAAATTAATGGATTAGATTACGCTGAAGCCGACTTAAGACACAAGTTTCAGTTAGTCACAAAGTTAAAAAGAGTAAACTTAAAAGGGAACATCCTGCAAAGGAGACGAAAACGTGGAATATAAAAAAGGAACGAAAAAGTGAAAGATCTGCAGGATTACGCGGCAAACTTCTTCAACGCAGTACACTGTTAATTAATTTCCGGGAAGCAGGAAGAGAAGCGATTAAAAAAAATAAATAAATAAATAAAATAAAAGTTCCTGCATGGCGCTGAAGCAACAAGAGTGAAATGGAGCAGAATTGTAAAGCTGCATAAAAGAACAGTAATGTTTAAAATGGAAGCCAGAACTCACCAGTACAGTTCAAATTTAAGAGTAAAAAATATATATAACAAAAAATAAAGTAACAAAAAAAAAAGGGTAAAAAAAAGAAAACTCACGAAATTTACAGTTCAAATTTAAGAGTAAAAAAAAATATATATATATATCTAAAAAAGTACAAAGTAACAAAAATGACAAATTAACACACACTTCAAATTAAAGAGAATAAAACAGTAATACCTATGAACTACAATACAAATTAAGCAGGCAGGGATTTCAACACGGAAAGAAAAAAAAGTCTCGTAATTTCTCGGCTCATCTATTTTTCCTCGTGAGTTTCTTTGTCATTTAGTATGCGTCTCTCTCTCTCTCTCTCTCTCTCTCTCTCTCTCTCTCTCTCTCTCTCTCTCTCTCTCTCTCTCTCTCTCTCTGACACCCACATCCCTCGTGACCTTCAGTAGATCCGGAGGCGGCAGGTTAATTATTAATACCCGGACTCGTGATACCTGAGCTGGGCCTTACCTGCCTTGCTTGGCCTCACCTGGGCGACCTCTGACACTCCAGGTGGAAACTGAGAGGCACCGTGGCACTCTTGTAGTGTTATATGGGGAGAATCTATGGTGGATATCTACATTGGTGGCTCTCTCTCTCTCTCTCTCTCTCTCTCTCTCTCTCTCTCTCTCTCTCTCTCTCTCTCTCTCTCTCTCTCTCTCTCTCTCTCTCTCTCTCTCTCTCGTTGTGAAAGATAAAAGTGTGGGATAAACCCTCTCCGCCCCACAATTTGGGTCGCCAGGCCACACCTCCATGGCCACTTCAAACTTTAATTACCAGGCCTGCCACAGATTACTTCGGAAGCTCAAAGTTGCAGCCTGCCAACCTACTCATCTCCTCACCCATGCACACCCTCCTCCCCACGCTCATGCTATCACCTCCTCCCTCTCTTCCTTGTCTCTCTTTACCTATCCTCGTATTCTCGTGTCTTCAAAATTTTACTTCTTCTCTCCTCTCATCTCCTCACCCATGCACTTCACGTTTTCCTTCATTACCTTTACTTTCTCTCCTTCGTCTCTTCTTTCTCATCTTCGTACCTTCCCCATTTTGCTCTTACTATCCTCTCCTTGTCTCTCCTATCCTCCGTTAATGAAGCAATGTTAGGTTCCTCCCTTCCCTGTGGAGGTGCAACAGGGCTTTGAAATTTTTATTCAGTGTCTCTTGAAGAAAAGAAAAAAATGTCTGGGAACGTTAACAATTTTTTGTGTTTTAGCTTGATGCCACGTGGAAAGAATTAGCAGGCATCATTCCACTCCTACACGTTTATTCTCATCTCTTCACACACACACACACACACACACACACTAATCTCTTTCTACCTCCCTCCCTACCTGTCCTTAACTGTTTAAATTCACAGCATTTCTTCCCCATAATCACCTATGATCTATTTTTAGGCAACACTTCGCTTACCTTCCTCCCCAACTATACTTAACCCTTTTCCCTTGCTCGGTAATTTTTCCGCATATCTTACGTACATTTTAAACGCTTTTTTTTTTGTATAACGGTACATTAAATAATTCTAGAACCTTATAAGCTAAAATTAACATGTCATTATTTACTACTACCTGTGTGTTTATGCAGGCAATTTTTAACAGTGCCGTGAATATTAGCAAAACTCGACCACAGTGAATAGCAAAGAGTGTGATAACAGAGTGGAAAAAGAGAAGAGACAAGACGAAAGAAAGTGGGGAAGTGAAGAAGTAAAAAAAGGTTGAGGCAGCAACACGTCACCAGCAGCCACTGAGGAGCTGATAAAAAGAATAAAAGGAGCTCGTCGTTTGTTTTCTACTTTGTCAAGGTTATCAGTCAGGGCGACGCATCCTCCAGCTGTCCCTGCTTTGCCATTCAGGTCACGCAGCCTCTCACCGTCTCTCTCCTCCTACCAGGGACGAGGGCCACGAGGAGCTAAGGTGTGAGTCAAGCTCTCAAACTTCTTTCCCCAATTTGCGACTCACTGAAGGCGCAATAACATGAAAAATCTTAAGTAAAGCAAAGTAATCTAACAACGTAACCAAACCAGATTTTTTTTTTCACGGTTTGGGAATAACAATGTTTCTTAGCAACAGGAAAGTTGATTGAATGAAGGTTGACTAATGAGGAGAATTCTAACCAACAAGTAACCTAAGCATAACTTTTTTTTTTTTTTCAACTCATAACGTATCTTAGAAACGAGAACTTGACAAGAATAAGATGCGATTACACAAAATGTATTCTACTCTAACCTAACTTACCAATCATACACTCTGAATTATTTATCAATTTCCAACTCAAAAATATAGAAAATATGAAAAGCTGAGGAGAAAGTACAACAAAACGTTATCTAACCCAACCAAACATAACCAATCCAAACCAGACCTTTTCCAAATCAGCACCTCCCTAACTGTAACCCACAGCGTACCTACATTAGAGACAGCGAAGCAACACTATTAAAAAACTACCTAGCACTTCCAAATTAGCGAGACAGGAGTAAAAGTGACATTAAGAGAAAAACTAAGGTGGAGAAGGGGGAAGACGAATGAAGGAAGCAGCTGTCTCCTGGAAACGAGGCAAGAAGCGACCGAGAAACACGAAAATAAACCAGGGAAGGGAAGGAAGAGAGACGAACCGGCAGCTATAAACCCAACAGTGGGAGAAGGAACGGCAAGGGGCGAAACGGACCAGCAGACGTGACTCCCTTACTCCTTCACATTTTTCTTTCCTACTGCACTTTGTTCACTTCCTTCACTTTACCCAATGTCTCTCTCTCTCTCTCTCTCTCTCTCTCTCTCTCTCTCTCTCTCTCTCTCTCTCTCTCTCTCTCTCTCTCTCTCTCTGTCCATCAGCAAAACGCGATAATAATAAACATGTTCCTGTGTGTGTGTGTGTGTGTGTGTGTGTGTGTGTGTGTGTGTGTGTGTGTGTGTGTGTGTGTGTGTGTGTGTGTGTGTGTGTGTGTGTGTGTGTGTGTGTGTGTGTGTGTGTGTGTGTGTGTGTGTGTTTAGAGGAGAGAAAATAAAAAGAGGAAGAGGGAAGGGAAACAGATGGGGAAAGAGAAGGGGAGGTGGAAAGAGGAGTGGAGAGGAAAGAGGAAGTGGATGGAACAGAAGGGCAGAGGCAAGGGGAGGTGGATGGAACAGAAGGGAAGAGGGAAGGGGAGGTGTATGGAACAGAGAGGGAGAGAGAAAGGGGAGGTGGAAGTACCAGAGGGGTGACCACCTGTACGATACACCTGTAATCAAGCTATTTCCGACAGGTGAGGGAGGCCATCTGATGGAGTTCGACGTGTGTGTGTGTGTGTGTGTGTGTGTGTGTGTGTGTGTGTGTGTGTGTGTGTGTGTGTGTGTGTGTGTGTGTGTGTGTGTGTGTGTGTGTGTGTGTGTGTGTGTGTGCGCATAAAACTTCATGATACTTATGAAATACTGTAGTTGTAGAAATTTATTTTACTAACTGATATCTGTTATTAAAACAAACTGGATGCATATATAGGATTTTAACATTAAATCAATTCAATCTCTCTCTCTCTCTCTCTCTCTCTCTCTCTCTCTCTCTCTCTCTCTCTCTCTCTCTCTCTCTCTCTCTCTCTCTCTCTCTCTCTGTCGATTTATTGCCCCATATTAGGAAGCCATATACTTTCACTGCTACAGGTAAAGTCAATTAAGGTAATGCAACATCCTCTGATAATTTCCTTTCCTTTCTCCCGCAGGTGAGTGAGTGAGTGAGTGGAGGGACGCAGGTCGCCCATAACAAACGCCCTAATGGTAAGAAATAATCTCCCCAGCCTTTCTTATCCCAGGGTTTCTCTGTTTCTCCTCATCAAGTGTTATTTCACTCACCCGCTCCGTTTCTTTGTGTCTTAATCGAATGGCGCGTGAATTTCTCTCTCTCTCTCTCTCTCTCTCTCTCTCTCTCTCTCTCTCTCTCTCTCTCTCTCTCTC
Organism: Scylla paramamosain; assembly: GCF_035594125.1. NCBI lineage: Eukaryota > Metazoa > Arthropoda > Malacostraca > Decapoda > Portunidae > Scylla > Scylla paramamosain. Next base: position 7,641,736 of record NC_087192.1, read on the forward strand.
TCTCTCTCTCTCTCTCTCTCTCTCTCTCTCTCTCTCTCTTCCAATTAGGTGTGCTACGTTTTCTGTTTGATATTTTGGTTCATCTTTACTGTTGTTTGTTCTTCTGTGTGTTTTCTTTCCATCGTCTGAGTGGGAAGGCGTTGGTTGGTGATAATTTGTTCGTCCGTACGTCCATCCATATCTTATTTACTGGCAACACACACACACACACACACACACACACACACACACACACACACACACACACACACACACACACACACACACACACACACACACACACACACAACAGCTTTCCCAAATCAATAAAACCATAAAAAAATACACTGCCAATAAAATTCTAGAAAACCAAATGATTACAAATTACAGCAGTCATATATTGAGAGCTCCAGGCAACGTTCTGACTGTTAAGGAGAAGAATATCCTCGCAACGAAATGGAAGGAGGGAGAGGTAATCCCAAGGCACTTAAGCGAGAGGAATAGTAAGTGAAGGGAAAATCTATAGGCACTGGCCATCCCTCCCTTCCCCTTCTCCCAGTTTCGGCCTATCACAGCGGGGCGGGCATTGAGAGAATAATGTAGTGAGTTATGGGAAATTGCCTTCACACTGTACCATCGAGATTACGTGAGAGGTCAACCGGTGGAATTGCAGGTGACACTAATACCCGTGATACTGATAATTAGTTGTTATCAGTTACTGACGTTTAATTCTGTATATATCGACGCGCCACACACACAGAGGCCATTACGTACTAATGCCTCGCTCTTCTCTGAGACGGCATTGAAACTCCAAGGTTACAAACAATACCGGAATTCTTTGTCTCCCTGTTTTTATTGTACATCCCTATGACACTCTTCTCCGTTTCCCTGTGACTCCCTTAGGACACTCTTCCCTGTGATCTAATGTAATGCATGACGCGGGTTAGAAAACAGCTGTGTGACTTTTCACCTGGATATATTCTGTTTTCTCTCCCTCTTGCTTTTAATTAGGAGGAGAGGTGAGTGAAACCTTGCCATGAAATGATAGTTTTCTGCCTGCTAGTCTTCACATACATGTCACGTTTTTGAGTAAATAAAAATGATAAATAAATCAGGTGAACTACATTGACAAATTTAACCATTTCATGAAAGCATCAGGATATTTAGCCATTTAATTTCGACTATGGAAATTAACATCATGGCAATCATTAATATAGGAGTTAAATCACAATAATGGAATCCCAACTGACGGCTGGACACACACACACACACACACACACACACACACACACACACACACACACACACACACACACGAACAAAACGAAAGCCAGACAGGCAGAGGGGGGATACTGTTATAAAAGAAAGACGAGACGGAAGAATGGAAGAATGGCAAATGAAAATGGAGAAAAGAAGAGCGAGGAAGAGGAAGGGAAAAAATGATGACGCGCGCTGGCAGGCGAAATATACAGGAAATAAAATAGTGTAGAGGGAAGAATGAAAAGACGAGTGGAATGAAGGAAGGGAGAGGAAGGGAATGACAATTAAGAATAAATAACAAAACGAAAAAAGTAAAAGGAAAAGGAAAAACTGACATGACAAGGAAAAGAAAAGAAAATCATAAACAAAAGTAGAATAGAAAATATTGAGAAAGGAAGAAAAATAAATAATAGAATGAAAAAAGGAGAAAGAAAGAGATCACAGAGAAGAAGGATAAAAAGATCATTACAACCAAACATGAGAGAGAGAGAGAGAGAGAGAGAGAGAGAGAGAGAGAGAGAGAGAGAGAGAGAGAGAGAGAGAGAGAGAGAGAGAGAGAGAGAGAGAGAGAGAGAGAGAGAGAGAGAGAGAGAGAGAGAGAGAGACTAATATACAGGCAAATAGTTACACAGAAACGGAGAAACAGACAGACAGACAAATAAATAAAGTCAGACACCAAAATAAAGAAAATATATTAGACTTTAAAAAAATGTGACGTGAAGACAAAGAGAAAAGACAGACAGACAGAAGACAAGGCAACAGAGGACAAAAACGAAACAGACACGACACGAGAGAGAGAGAGAGAGAGAGAGAGAGAGAGAGAGAGAGAGAGAGAGAGAGAGAGAGAGAGAGAGAGAGAGAGAGAGAGAGAGAGAGAGAGAGAGAGAGAGAGAGAGAGAGAGAGAGAGAGACGGGGTGGAGTGGGAAAGAAAAAAGAGCTACCAAATAAAAGAAAGAAGAGACGAGAACAAGAACAGGAAAAGAACAAAAACACGAACGAGGAGGAGGAGGAGGAGGAGGAGGAGGAGGAGGAGGAGGAGGAGGAGGAGGAGGAGGAGGAGGAGGAGGAGGAGGAACAAAGTAAAGAAAAAGAGAAGAAATGGAAAAGGAAGATAAAAACAAAACTGAAATTATATAGAAGGAAAGAAAAATAAAGGAAAAATAAATGAACAAAAAAAACACAAGAAATAAAATGTAATGAGAAAAGAAGCGTAATAAAAGAGGAAAAGCAGATTTTTTAGCACTTCTTTTTATGTATAGTTACCTTCCCCCTCACAACACTGCAGACCGAAATGTATAACTTAACCACTGGCAGCGTTATATTGGCGTCTCTCTAGAACCATGACACCAGAGTTTAAATTCCCGTAACCTAGACTACAGCGTAACCCCATTCCTAGATGAAAGCGGCGTAATTCACTGGGTGTTGGTGATGGCGCAGTGACGGGAAGAAAACACCGAAAACCTTTGAGTTAATGCATGCGTATGCTCCCAACACTTGCCTTACGCTGAATGGCTAGTGGCGGCGTGACGAAAAAGAATAGGCAAAAGATAGAAAAACAAGGACAAAAAGTATAGTAAAAGGAATAAAAATACTAATCTAATCCCGCTGTGAATGAAGGGGACTTGTGTGCATTGTGTGGCTGGCGGCGGGACAACGACCGTGGACCGACAACTTTTGCTTATCCTACCAAGGCACTCGTCCGGTCCAGCCGTAAATGTAGGTGACGTATGGTGAGCTTTGGTCTGGCTGCTAGTGGCGTGACGGAGACCCTGCTCTGAAAACTTTTATCTATCCCATCAAAGTACGAGTATAATCCTGCCGTAAATGAAGGTGACGTGTGTGCGTTGGGTGGCTGGTAGTGGTGGTGGCGGCGGTGTGGCAGGAAATCCTTCACTTATTCTATCAGTGCACTCGAGTAATAACATTGTAAATAATGATGATGATGTGTGTGGTGGTGGTGGTGGTGGTGGTGATGGTGGCGGCGGCGGCGTGACGGGAGCCCTGCCTCAACAACGCCCCGCCGCAGAGCTGAAGGGGATTACACCAGCTGATCTTGGACCCAGGCACAATGTTTTTCCCTGACAGAGACCGTGAGACATGACTTGTACTTCTTTCCTGGTACGAAAAACTCTCTCTCTCTCTCTCTCTCTCTCTCTCTCTCTCTCTCTCTCTCTCTCTCTCTCTCTCTCTCTCTCTCTCTCTCTCTAAGACACGGGCCGGGGATTGAAGAGTACGCCAAGACCTGATTTCCTCAGCAATTTTTCATTTTTATCAGTCATGTGAGTGACGGGCCGCGTGGTGTGACTGAGAGAGAGAGAGAGAGAGAGAGAGAGAGAGAGAGAGAGAGAGAGAGAGAGAGAGAGAGAGAGAGAGAGAGAGAGAGAGAGAGAGAGAGAGAGAGAACCCTTAACCATAGCTAATATTAAAAAGAAACAGAGCTTCAGAAAGTATCTTCAAACTTCACACCTTTTCAAGCCTCACAGAAAAACGAAATACCTAAAAACTCGCTACTAATGGACCGAAGGGAACTGAAGCGGACCCTGACGGAGGCATGAATAATGAACGGAATGGGAAATAAGGTGAAGACGAAGGGAGTGAGAGAAAGAAATCATGACAAGATGAAGGAGAGAAAATAAATGAAGAGAGAGTAAAGGAAGGACATGCAGAGAGGGAGGAGGAAAGACGGAGAATAGATGAGAGGAAGGCCTGTGAAGGTAGGAAGATATATGCAAAGGAGAGAGAGAGAGAGAGAGAGAGAGAGAGAGAGAGAGAGAGAGAGAGAGAGAGAGAGAGAGAGAGAGAGAGAGAGAGAGAGAGAGAGAGAGAGAGAGAGAAGCAGAAACAAACACTAAAATCGTTAAGTGAATACAGAGTAGTTTGCAGAAATCCTAAAGAGAGAAGGAGAGAAGGACGAAGGACGCAAAAGGGAGCGGGGAGGTGACATGGAGCTAATGTCCCCGAGGCTTGGAAGTATACGAGGAGAATGTTCAATAGGCGATAAAGGAAGGAAGGATACAAGACGCCGCGCAGGAGGAAGAATACAAAGGAACACAAAAGAAGAGCAAACAGTAATAGACCTTGAATTCTTTACTACACTGTGTGGGTAACTATTCCATTCAAACTATTAGTGGGAAACAGAATAGTACAGGAGGAGGAGGAGGAGGAGGAGGAGGAGCAAGGCTGGTGCTACGTTAAATAAAATCAGTCTCTACTTTTCCCTATCCAGCTTCTAGACACAGATAATCCGCCACCTTCCTTCTCACTACCTATTCCCCCTCCCCCTTCTCTCTCTCTCTCTCTCTCTCTCTCTCTCTCTCTCTCTCTCTCTCTCTCTCTCTCTCTCTCTCTCTCTCACCCACTATAACCAATTATTATTCTGGCTACTCTCCTCGAAAATGGATAGGGAAAGATTTATACCACAGAATAGATTTCCAACCTTTCTTCCCACGCCTTTTTCCTCTCTCTCTCTCTCTCTCTCTCTCTCTCTCTCTCTCTCTCTCTCTCTCTCTCTCTCTCTCTCTCTCTCTCTCTCTTCTTTTTCTATTATATTTTTCCATTTATCGTTAATGTCTTCTCTTTTCCCAGTTTTTTTTTTCGTTTTCCTCCTTTCCTTTTTTTCTTCCTTTTTTTGTTGGATCATCATCTCCAGCTTCCTCTGTTTCCTCTGTTCATCTCCATCTTCTTCATGACGTACCTTTTCTCTTTCGCCTCCTCTTCCTTCTCCTCCTCTTTTTCTTCCTCCTCCTTCATTCTCCTCTTCTCTCTACCTTGTTTCCTTCATCTCACTCCTCAGTCTTCATTTCTCCTTTTATTTCTCTCTACTGTTTTTGTTCTCCTCCTCCTCGTCTTCCTCTTCTTCCTTTTCCTCCTCCTCCTCCTCTTCCTCCTTCCCTTCTCGAATTTTTCTTCACCACACTCTATTCCTTTTCTTTTTCCTTTATTTTTCTTTCGTCATCCATTTGTCCAGTGTTCCTCCGTTTTCCTATCTCTCTTTCCTTACCGCTTGTCCTTTCTCTTCTCTCTCTGTCTCTCTCTCTCTTCCTCTTTTCTTCTACCATATTCCTTTTTCATCATATTTCTAACTTTACATTCTGATTTCCTCCTTATCTATCACTTCTCGTCCTCCTCTTCGTCTATCTTTCTTATTTACTATCTTTCCTTCCTTCCATTTTGTCTTTCCTGAATTTCTCCATTTTTCGTTTCCTTCCTTCCTTCTCTTCTATCAATCTTCTTCGTTCTGTTCGTCTGTATTTCTCTTTTCTCCCTTCCCTCTTCGTTTTTATTTCACCTTCTATCACTTCTCTTCCTTCTGTTCGTCTCTCTTCTTCAATCTCTTCCTTTTTTTCGTAATTTCTCCATCTTTTCTTTCTTCCCCTTTTTTTTATCACTCCTTCTCTTCCTCCTCTCCGTCTACACAAAGATGACACTTCACTATAGCAAAGTAAACAGTAAAGGTGTCGTGTTTCTAGATACACTGTCACCCCCTCCTTCCTTCCTTCCTTCCTTCCTTCCTTCCTTCTTTCAT
>NC_087192.1:7650000-7670000 GCF_035594125.1 Scylla paramamosain
AGGAAGATGAGGAGGAGATAAGAAGGAAAGGAGATGAGTGGAAAGGAAAGAGAATGCTAAAATGCTGCAGGAACGTGAAAAAATACGAGGGAAAGAGAAGAGGAATAGCAAGAAGAGAGAACGAGACGGTAGCTGTGTGAAATAGAGATTAAATGGGAATGTAATCAGGTTGTTGGTGCCGAGTCAATAGGGAGCTTTTAAAAGAAGGTTACACGACTCTATAGATGGAGATGATAGGAGGAAATAGGTAGACATGTTTTATATAGGGAGTGCCACGTCTGGGCCTGCCAAATTCTTGCAGCTTTCCATGTTTCCTTTTGTTAATTTTTATGTTAAGAGAAGAGAAGGAAATAGGGCGATATAGAAAGTGATAGGGTTAAAAAAAAAAAGATGTGGAAAAGCAGTTTTGGAAAGATGTAGAAAGAATAAAGAGAGAAAGACAAGTAAAATGATAGCAAAGTGGAAAAATGAGAAGAGATGTTAGGAAAAGATAAAGGAAAAAATGAAAGAGAAAGGAAAGGAAAGGAAAAGGACAAAAAAAGGAAAGAAAATAAGGAAAAGACAGAGAATGGACTAAACAGAAGGGAAGGTGAAGGATAAAAAAAAATAGGATATTGAGAAACAAAAAAAGAAAAACAAAGCTGAGACAGAATAAGGTAAAAAAAGAAAAAAGAGGAAATGAAAAGGAAGAAGAAAAAAGTGAGAGTAAGGCAAAAGAATGAGAGGAGAATGAGGGGGAGAGGAAGAGAGGAGGGAGGGTGGGAAGGGAGGGAAGGGGAAGGCAGGGAGGGGACGAGAAATAGGAGGGAAGAGAGATGCACTTAAGAGTGAGTGAGGCTGCATGATGCGTAATCTTTTCCTGTCTTATCTTCTATTCTCTTTCGTCGTACATCCTTTTTTTGCTTCGTTGTTTTCTTTTTCCCTTCCTCCTCCTCCTCCTCCTCTTCCTCTTTACATGCCTTCCTGAGGTGAATAAAGCTTTTGAGAATAGCTGTTGTTGTTATTATCATTATTATTATTATTACTATTATTATCATTTTGTTAGTTATTACATTAACCAGTATTATTATGATTACTTGTCTCATCTTTTGTCAGTTCTCTCTCTCTCTCTCTCTCTCTCTCTCTCTCTCTCTCTCTCTCTCTCTCTCTCTCTCTCTCTCTCTCTCTCATCAAAAGGCTGCAATTCACTTCATTACCTTCAGAATATCATCTACATTGTGTCAGGCATTACTGCACGAAGTATACACGCTTAAGAATACAATACCTCTCTCTGTGTGTGTGTGTGTGTGTGTGTGTGTGTGTGTGTGTGTGTGTGTGTGTGTGTGTGTGTGTGTGTGTGTGTGTGTGTGTGTGTGAGAGAGAGAGAGAGAGAGAGAGAGAGAGAGAGAGAGAGAGAGAGAGAGAGAGAGAGAGAGAGAGAGAGAGAGAGAGAGAGAGAGAGAGCAGGTAAGCTCGTCACAAAAGATACGAGAGACCAAAATTCTCTCTCTCTCTCTCTCTCTCTCTCTCTCTCTCTCTCTCTCTCTCTCTCTCTCTCTCTCTCTCTCTCTCTCTCTCTCTCTCTCTCTTCCGACACGCCTCCTTCACCTCTTCCTCTCACATTGCCATCCACTTCTCTTCCTTTTCTGTTTCCAAACACTTAATTCTTCTAGCACTTCTATCCCTCTTACCGTATCGTATCTCCCCCCTTTCCTCCTCCTCTTCCTCCTCCTCCTCTTCTTTGTTCTTATTTAATTTAATTTCTATGCCTTGAAATATTTTAGTATACACAGTTTGTTCTTTGCAACTTTTATTTTTTTTCATTATTTTAATCTTAAGTTTTCTTTCTTCCTATACTTTTCTTCATCTTCTTTTCGTTTTCTTTCTCCCTATACTTTTCTTCATCTTCTTTTCGCTTCTTATCTTCCTAGTCCTCCTCTTCCTCTTTTTTTTTTTCTATCGTGAGTAGCCAGCTGCCAATACCTTTGCTGCCTCCTCCTCCTCCTCCTCCTTCTTTTCCTCCTCCTCCTACTTCTTGGCCTGCTCTTCTTCCTCTTCCTCCTGCTCCTCCTCCTCCATCTCCTCTTTCTCTTCTTCCTCCTCCTTCCTCTCACTCGACACTTCTTCCCTTACCCTCCTACCGTCCTCCTTTTCCTTCGCTTCCCTCTTCAGGAGTATCGACAAAAATAAAAAATAAAAAAAAAGGAAGGAAATAAAAAAAAAGAGCCGCCTTTATTTCTGTCGAAGAAAACGAAGACAGGTCCGTTCCAACCTACACTCCATTTTCTTTGTTCGTGTGTGTGTGTGTGTGTGTGTGTGTGTGTGTGTGTGTGTGTGTGTGTGTGTGTGTGTGTGTGTGTGTGTGTGTGTGTGTGTGTGTGTGTGTGTGTGTGTGTGTGTGTGTGTTTCAACAGATTTAATTATTTTTTTTCTTCTTATTGTTGGTGTGAAAAGTACATTGCATCAGTGTTTACGTTATGTATGTACTTATTCGTGTGTGTGTGTGTGTGTGTGTGTGTGTGTGTGTGTGTGTGTGTGTGTGTGTGTGTGTGTGTGTGTGTGTGTGTGTGTGTGTGTGTGTGTGTGTGTGTGTGTGTGTGTGTGTGTGTGTGTGTGTGTGTGTGTGTACATGACATGAAAGCTTTTTTTTTTCTTACTATCTCAAACAATTACTTTTCTTTAATTCTCAGATATATTTTGTTCTTGCTATTGTTTTGGGCGTTCACATTATAATCGAATTAGTCTTTTTTTATGCGATAATAAATAGTAATTCGCTTCCCCCATTATTTTTTCCCATTAGCGGTAGTGTACTGACCAACATATTATTAGGAGCAATATATTTCGCCTAAATAATTTGCTGACGTTATTAGTTGTACGTCAATACATGCAATTATCTGGATGACATTAGCACGGCCATTACCGCCACGCCAGCGATCCAATCAATGGCCAGCCGACAACGCCAGCAGGGGAGACACGAACTGCATGACGAACTAGCGGCTTATCTGGGAATACCGACGGTTAAGTGAAAGTAGAGACTGATAATTGCGATCATGACGGATAAAGGAAGATGACGATGACAAACAAGAGGTGGAGGTAGAGTGATAACTATGATCATGATGACTAAGGAATGACTATGACAAAGGAAATGGAAACAAAGTGATACCTAAGACAAAAACGACGAAAAATGACGATTATGATGACAAAACAATGTGTGTGTGTGTGTGTGTGTGTGTGTGTGTGTGTGTGTGTGTGTGTGTGTGTGTGTGTGTGTGTGTGTGTGTGTGTGTGTGTGTGTGTGTGTGTGTGTACAATGCGCTAATGAATACACGAAATTAAATACATCAATATAAAAAGCTCAAATACTGCTTCATATGTCGATGATTTGTTAGTCAACACTGAAATAAAAAATAAAAAAACTACTTCCTTCTATAATATATGTTAATAGAGACATATGTACACAATTACATACACACCCAGCACCTACACACGTATATACATGGAGACAGAATAATAATGTTTTTGGCTTTCTCTTTAGGGACTAACACCTCAATGGGCCTTTTTATTTCTTCCCTTTCGTTGCCTTGGGCCAGTGTTCCTCTTACGTAAAAAGCACAATGCACGAGTATACACACAACATACATGTACACAGATAAAGACAATGACAAAGGGGACACACACACACACACACACACACACACACACACACACACACACACACACACACACACACACACACACACACACACACACACACACTACCACCACTATCACTACCACCATCACCACCTCTTTTGCAGTTCACTGGAAAAAAAAAATTAAATATATATATATATATATATATATATATATATATATATATATATATATATATATATATATATATATATATATATATATATATATATATATATATATATATATATATATATATATATATATATATATATATATATATATATAAACTTAGACTTTCCCTTCAAGATGGAGAATTGAGTTAGAGCAGCAGCGGCGCGGCGGCATCTAGAGTTAAATTGGTTAAAGGAAGCAGCAGGACAGGGGAGAAGGAAATAAATAAATAACAGACAACGCCTAGACCTTGCCAGTAAACCCTATTTTGACCCCAGTTGGCCTTAGGGATTGGGACCTTTTCTTAACCTCTCCCTCTTATCCTCCCTCCCTCTAAGATGAAAATAGCTTGGCATGTTTTATACAGGGACTGTCACGTGTAGGCCTGGCAGCTTCTTGCAACTAAACACAAAGGAACACAATAGAAGAACAAACACTATGAAACCTGTTGGTTCTAATTAACCGTAGATTGCTGGGACAATGAAACGTGAAGTGACTGAACATAATCTTATGTAGTTATGTAAGATTAAAATGTTGTAATTCTTAATCTTCAAATTAGCGCTCGATATTTGTTGTGGTGATGCCGGTGGTGGTGGTGGTGATGACAAGGGCCGTGACGAAATTAGTGAAAGCAAAAATAATGATAGCAGTAATGACCGTAGTGGCACTCTCTCTCTCTCTCTCTCTCTCTCTCTCTCTCTCTCTCTCTCTCTCTCTCTCTCTCTCTCTCTCTCTCTCTCTCTCGTTCTTTCCTCGCAGTCTACTCATATTTCTCCACTCACTAATCTCCTTCCTTCCTTCCCTCCCTTCCTTCCACCTTGCTTTATTCCCATCATTACTTATTCCCCTGTTCATCACCCCTTCATTTAATACTCGCTTATTCTGGTTTCCAGTTTTTTCGGTTTCTCTCTTCTCTCTTCCTTTCTTCCTCCCTTCAAATCATTCCAGATTCTATTATTTCTTTTTGTCAGTCAGTCTCTCTCTCTCTCTCTCTCTCTCTCTCTCTCTCTCTCTCTCTCTCTCTCTCTCTCTCTCTCTCTCTCTCTCTCTCTCTCCACCTTTGCCTGCCATGATTTCATTACACTAGAACCAATACTGACTCTCTCTCTCTCTCTCTCTCTCTCTCTCTCTCTCTCTCTCTCTCTCTCTCTCTCTCTCTCTCTCTCTCTCTCTCTCTCTCTCATACCTTATTCATTGTTTCCGTTCATAAATCTTGCAAGTACCTTTCGAGGGAGGGCTCGCAGACTCCAGGTGGCCCCTCCAGCCCCTTCCAGTCTCCCACGCCTCACCTGTCCAGACTCGCTTACCTGGAAGGGAAAGGAAGGCGGGTAAGGGATGAGTGGATGAGGGAAAGGAGGCTATGGGGTGGAAGCGAGACGTCGAGAAGGGACAGGAATAACGGACAGGGAAAGGTGAATGGATGGGAAAGGATGAAGGATAAATCGAAATAATGAAGGTATTTATTTTGCTATTTAGCTGACTTATCTAACCTAAAGTAACCTAGCCAAACCTCACCTTATTTTACCTAAACTAACCTAATATGACTTAACCTAACCATATTTAATCTAATCTAACCCAATCTAAACTAACTTGAGTAGGAGTGGGCAAGAGGGGGAGGCGGTAAAGGGGACCAGGTGCAAACGTGAGAAGGCATGAAGACACGGCAAGACTAGCGTGTATCAGTGGGATTTCTAAATGAACGGTAATGCATCATGACATTGTGGTTAAAATTCGGTGGGTATTTGTGGGGGTAAAGTTTCACTGGAGCGTTAAGCGATAAAAGCAGCGAATGAGTGAGACAGAGGAAGGAAATGTTAAAGATTCGCATTCTTAAGTGTTTTAGAGTCTATCTTGATAATAGTGATGAACATTGGAAGTCATTGGGGTTTGCAAAGATATTTTCGTGATCCTAGCTATTGTTTGATAATGATTTCTCACTGGCAATAGAAGAAATCCCCTTGAGAACCTGGCTAATCTTTTCGATGATCTTATTAAACTGTTCTGATGAGCTAACGAAGCGTTGAAGAATAAGAGCGTGAATGTTAGTGGAGAATTGAGGGAGAAACGTACATCCGTAGAGAAAATTTGTAAAACATGTCAGGGAAATGTACGATAAAAGAAAACGTTTATGTTAAGAGGGAGACAGCCAGCCGTCACAAGGCCGAGTTACAGAAAAAAAAAGAAAATACGTAATAAGAGAAAAAATTAAACGAAAATAAATGGAATATGCAATCGGGTATTGAATCGTTACGGTAAAAACGAGAGAAAAAACTTGTAATGTGAAAAGAAAATAATTAGGAAAGCATGCAATCACACGAACAACACATTTATGGAGGAAAGAAACACCTAATGTGGAAAAATAAAATAAAATAAAAAAAAAGATAAGAATACAATCACGGATAGCAAACTGGTGAAGAGAAATTTATTTATTAAAGGAGAGACTTCCAATTAAAACAGCAAAACAACTGTGTTAGTGCTTCTTGTTTCCCAGTGGTACTTGTTACTACTTCTCCCTACTACTTATTTCTCCCTGGATATCCTCCCAACTTTAATGGCATAACACGAAAGATCAATATGTATTACTGTTATATAAGTAATGAACGAATATGTTGTTGCTACATAGTTTGTAACATCTAAAGTTTCTCCAATTCAGTTACCTTAAATTCTACAATAGAATTTCTTCCAGAAGTTTGTTATTCTTATAAGGAAGTTACGTGGGCGTACCTTGCAGTGATGAAGCAGCGTTTTGTGACTACGTTGTTGTGGCGCCAAGACATCAGTCCATCAATCAGTCAATAAATCTTACAGTAATAAAACTCTTCGCCAAAGTTACACAGGACCTACAAAATAAACTAACCCATCTTCATCAAATCAGCACAAAAACTATCAACAAAGTTTTACCAAAGATTTTCTAAACTTGACAACTAAACACACAACCTTTACATAAGGTTTGGTGCAAAAAAAAATAAATATTTTTCGAGCTGATACAGCTTTGAATCACAAAAAGTCCATGAGAAAAACTGTGGAAAAGAATGATTCTTATGAACAGCTCCATAAAAATATCTTATTGTTTTCTTGTTAGTCGATTTCCTAAAAAATGTCACGAGGAAAAGGGAAACGTATTTAATGTTTTCATTGTTTACCAAGCAGAAAATAGGTAATTTCAGGAACGTTCTTCTTTGCCTGCTAGACAGATTTTATAGAATCCTTTTTTTTTATGCAGAATGGAGGCAGGCCAATAGAGAAAAAATAAAAAGAACAGCTGACTGCTTCTCTAAACGAAAAAAAAAAGAAGTTTTATATCCTAAAACAATTCAGGAATGGAGTTACATAGACACTTTTCCACGCGTACATATTTCGCACTTAAGTCTGTTAAGAACTATATAAATGATACAATTAATATCGTTTTTTTCTTTCCTGCGAAAAAAAAATGCTCACTTATCTTAAGAGGAAGAACATAAGAGTAACACAGAAAAGAGTTAATGTAAATGTAATCACTCACGCCAAAATTTATAGCGAAAGCCACAAATTAGAGCAAGCAACTTAATTAAAAAGGATTAACATTATTTCTCTAATTACACTTCCATTAACTATTCCAACACTTAATCGGCTTGTAATTTCACAGCATTACTCTGTAGACTTGATGAAGGAGAACTGGAATGGCACTAAATCCGACTTGAACAATTCTGCACTACACCTGAGAACAAAAACTGACTGCGATATATTTTTTTTTCTTTTTCAAATTCTTGTAACTCTTAAAGTGCCTGGTCTACACGGAAGAAAGTAACACCAGGAGCTAAGGGAGACAGAGCTTCCGTAATGACTCGAATGCTGCTGACAAACACAACTGAGGAAGGTCGTCTGTTCCTTTGCACTAAAGAGAAACTAAGTCGAATAAAGTCAGACAAACAAATATTTAGCTTAAAAAAGTCTGTCTGTCTGTGTGTGTGTGTGTGTGTGTGTGTGTGTGTGTGTGTGTGTGTGTGTGTGTGTGTGTGTGTGTGTGTGTGTGTGTGTGTGTGTGTGTGTGTGTGTGTGTGTGCCCCTGACCTGTATCCTTGGCCAGACAGGGTACACTTGGTCCAATCAGCTTGCGTCTCCCTCAAGGCAGCAGCACCAACAACATTTCGAGATCCATTACTCTTTTTACCACTGGAGGACATTAATTGCTTCACACCTGACTGGCTGAGGGCATTTAATACATCTCCTGCAGGCATTAAAAAGATAATCAAGATGAAGTACCTTGTTTACTACGCCCGCCATGTCTCTGTTCGTCGCACACCTCCATAATTCACTTCGTCTTACATGTGTTCTATTTATTTCTTTTTTTTTTTTTCTTGTTTTAGAATCGATAGTAACATGCTTTTATTTTTGTCCTTTTTGGGGGATATTTTACAATATTTCGTTTTACAATTTACTTATATTTTTTTACTTGTAGTCTAAATCCAGTTCATCATCTTTCTCATTACTTATTGTTTTATTGTATTGTCCGTTTGCGTGATTTTATGTCTTTATTTTTTCGTTATTTCCTTTTACTAACTTACATCTTTTTATTCTATTTTTTTATCTTATCTGCTATTTCACTTTTTATTGTACTTTCAATCTCATTTCTTATTATATCATTCTACTATTTCATCACAGGTTTTATCATTTCACTTAAATACTTCACAACGTCTTATTTATAATCGTATCATAATCAATCATCTTATTGTAATTTTTCTCTTAATTCAACTATTACAACACCCTCCACGACCATCCATCGCTGTCAACACTGCACCACACGACCATCACAGTACGCAATTACTCTCGATTCGAACTTCATCGACTTTATAATGAGTTCCATCCCAACCATTAATCGACAATGATCATTATTGAGGCTATTTACACCCATTACCTTAACAGTACTAACTGGTACTGGCTTCCTGCTCTGTACGAGGCAGGAGTTTACAATATTAATTTATGTACCCGCGGACAAAATATACACCACCTTTGAATGAGTATTTATTTAAAGCTTTTAGTGTTTTAAACATTAAAAAAAAAAAAAAACAATGGAAACTGCAAAAGGCCAGTAATACAAAATACATATATAAAAAAATATCTATTCTTAATTACTTACCGTCCCAGTCTATAAATGTATCTAACCTCTGGAACCTCCGTATTGACTCGTTACTAACAACATGACAATTACACAGTGAGTCTATTATATTCATCCAGCACTCTATTTGTAAACAAGCGTCTTCTCTCTATGACTTTTACATCAAACTTAACAAAGCTCTCTTTTTATCAGGAGTTGGACAGTACCTTCGCATTACTTAAACTTTCAAGCTCCCTCTGGTCACTTAGTGACAGCAATCGCATTCTTCTCTAATTGACATGTGACAGATATGAGCTTAAAAATATTCAATTAATTTCTTATGAACAGTTTCTTTGTTTTTCATGATCGAGAGAGAGAGAGAGAGAGAGAGAGAGAGAGAGAGAGAGAGAGAGAGAGAGAGAGAGAGAGAGAGAGAGAGAGAGAGAGAGAGAGAGAGAGAGAGCGCTAAACGGGATTGGGTTGTGGCTGAGGGTGACAGAGAATAAAACAAGAAAACAAATGGGAAACAGTGGCAATAAGAGGAGGAGGAGGAGGAGGAGGAGGAGGAGGAGGAGGAGGAGGAGGAGGAGGAGGAGGAGGAGGAGGAAGAGAAGGAGGAGGAGGAGGAGAAAAGAAAGAAGAAAGATGAAAATAGAACAGAAAAACGCTATGAATAAAAACAAAGAAATGATAAAGAAAAACAGATAAAGAGAGACAGAAAGAGGAAGAGGAGGAAAAAAAGAAAACCAGGAAGGGGGAGGAGGAGGAGGAGGAGGAGGAGGAGGAGGAGGAGGAGGAGGAAAAGAAGGAAAAAACCAACTATTTAGATAACCCATTTCGTCCCACAGGAAATCTTCCCTTGGGTTTTTAGATCCGTTGGGAGAAGTTTATTTTTTCTTTCTTATTTTTGCTTTTATTTCTCTTAAGGACATGAGAGGATCCCATTCCCCTCCCCGCCTCCCCCTCTTTCCTCTCTCCTACTCCTCCTCTTCCTCCTCCTCCTACCGCTTCTCCTCCCTCTCTCAGATCTCCACCCGTTTTTTCTTATTTTTTCTTATCCTCTTCCCTTCTTCTTCATTCCTCCTCTTCCTCTTTTTATTACATCTAGCCAATCTTTTCCAACAGGGTTTACATTACTCTCTCTCTCTCTCTCTCTCTCTCTCTCTCTCTCTCTCTCTCTCTCTCTCTCTCTCTCTCTCTCTCTCTCTCTCTCTCTCTCTCTCTCTGTGTGTGTGTGTGTGTGTGTGTGTGTGTGTGTGTGTGTGTGTGTGTGTGTGTGTGTGTGTGTGTGTGTGTGTGTGTGTGTGTGAGTTTCCTTCTCGTTCGTATTTTCCTTTCCTTTCCCTCTCCCTTCTTCCCTTCATTTCCTCTATTTCTTAAAATGCCTAATCTAGCTCAGGCAGTCTCTCTCTCTCTCTCTCTCTCTCTCTCTCTCTCTCTCTCTCTCTCTCTCTCTCTCTCTCTCTCTCTCTCTCTCTCTCTCTCTCTCTCCTTAGGGTTCGGTCGTAAAGCAGAAAACTAACTTTAGATACAATCTCATGAGTTGCATTGTATTAACTATTGTTCTTAGAAGTTCTTCACGACGTCTCTTTCACTCACAGGCAGCACCAGGAGGGGGAGGAGGAGGAGGAGGAGGAGGAGGAGGAGGAGGAGGAGGAGGAGGAGGAGGAGGAGGAGGAAGTAAGGGTAGAGCAAAGTTAAATTTATTATGAAAACTCCTCTTCTAACTCTTCTATATTTCAGACTCTCTCTCTCTCTCTCTCTCTCTCTCTCTCTCTCTCTCTCTCTCTCTCTCTCTCTCTCTCTCTCTCTCTCTCTCTCTCTCCTCAGTGCAAGCAAAAATTTGTCCTGGATTATTTGAAAGCTTCCTTTCCTTAGTTATAATAGACTTTAAGCTTCCCAATCTGCCGACAGCCTCCTCTTCCTCTTCCTCTTCCTCCTCCTCCTCCTCTTCCTTCTCCTCTTGCCTTCGCCTTGCCGACGCCTGTGCAAAATATTGTTTATCGCACGATATCAAAACAAGATTGCAAACTATTCAAAATTATGCTAAAACTCTGATCCGCAGCGTGCCCATTCTCTCTCTCTCTCTCTCTCTCTCTCTCTCTCTCTCTCTCTCTCTCTCTCTCTGGTACTTCTACTAAAGCTACTATTGATTCTATTCTAGTAATTCTTTCATTATTATCAGTAGTAGTAGTAGTAGTAGTAGTAGTAGTAGTAGTAGTAGTAGTAGTAGTAGTAGTAGTAGTAGTAGTAGTAGTAGTAGTAGTAGTAGTTATAGTAAGAGTAGAAAACTGCCTAATCACCATCACCACCATCACTATCACCATCACCACCACCACCACCACCACCACCATCACCAATAATGGACACTCCTCTAACACGGGGTAGAATCTGCAGCGCCCCTGTCCTCCCAGGCACTGATAATGTGAGATTGGCACAAAAAGGAAGATATATAGCCAAACTTTCTCTCTCTCTCTCTCTCTCTCTCTCTCTCTCTCTCTCTCTCTCTCTCTCTCTCTCTCTCTCTCTCTCTCTCTCTCTCTCTCTCTCTGGCATGAATTTATTGACCTTTCACCTATACAGATCAACAAAAATGAGAAAGGGAGGAAGATAGAGTTATGCCAGAGACACTTTTGCTAAGAATTTCTCTCTCTATTTCCCTGTTCATTTATTCGTACAGCTATGGACACCTACCTTTTAACTACGTGTATATTTAATCACCTATATATCTGTCTATCTATCCATCCACTTACCTACCTATCTATAAACATATGTACATCTAAGCATTCATATCTACACGCATACATAAAGCCATACATCTAATTATCTATGCAAGAGTTATGCTGAAGACTATACATATATATTAAACAAGTATATTCATGTATTAAGTTAATATATGGAAACTTACACATGACATCATTCATGTAGGTTATATATTTCAGAGAGAGAGAGAGAGAGAGAGAGAGAGAGAGAGAGAGAGAGAGAGAGAGAGAGAGAGAGAGAGAGAGAGAGAGAGAGAGAGAGAGAGAGAGAGAGAGAGAGTTTTTATTGTTCTGTTCTATTTCTTTCTTACTCAGTCGCTTTTCACATTTTTGCTTCACTTTTTTTTCTATTTAGTTCTTTGCTTCGTATCTTATTTTTACTCTCTCTCTCTCTCTCTCTCTCTCTCTCTCTCTCTCTCTCTCTCTCTCTCTCTCTCTCTCTCTCTCTCTCTCTCTCTTTTTATTAGGGTCAAACAGTTTCGTGATGTGATGGAAAATGAAGTCACAAAGGAAAAGAGATGAGAAAAAGATGATAAAGCAAAGGATGAAAGAAAGTTGATGAAAAGGAGAAAGGAAGGAAGAATATAAATGAAAAATAAAACAAAATCGAAAAAAAGAAAAAAGAAAGAAGCAAGCAAAGAAAAATATAAAATAAGAATAAAAGAGGAAGGAACGTAAGAGAGTAGAGAATAATGAAGCAAATAGGAAGTATAAAAGAAGAGAAAGAGAACTGGAGGAGAAAAAAGGAATAGAAGGATAGAGGAAATAAATAAAGGAGTGGAAACAGGTGGTTGGCAGCCTTGAATTGGCACTATTTCTCTCTCTCTCTCTCTCTCTCTCTCTCTCTCTCTCTCTCTCTCTCTCTCTCTCTCTCTCTCTCTCTCTCTCTCTCTCTCTCTCGCTAAGCTGTTTCTACTTCATTTTCCCTTTCTTCTCTTTCTTTATCTTTCCTTTATTATGAATTCCTCTTTTGCTGTTTCTATTTAATATTTCACTTTCTTCTATTTCCTGTATTCTGTTATATTTTCCTTCCTTTTTCTTACTTTCGATGAATTTTTTTTTTTCTCCCAGCAAAGCAATTTCCTACTGCGTCTCTATTTGCCTCTTATTTTTTTCCTCCCTCCGTGCACTTCTTTCGTGTTTTTCCCTCACATTTTCATCCTCTTCTTCCTATCACTCGCAATTTCTTCTATATTCGTCACTTTCGCCATTATAATCTTTTTTTTTCCTTTCTCATATTCAAACTTCTATTTTTCGCGTCTTTTTTCTCTGGAAATTCTTTTTTTTTTTGTCCTTTTATACGTTCTTATCTCATTTTATCTCTATTTTACCCTTTACATTTTATTCTTCTTCTAGTTCTTGTTCTCTTGCTTTCCAATATCTTTCATTTGCGCTTTTTTTCTGTCTCTCTTTCTTTTCCTCTCTGTTCCCTCTTCTTGGTCGTTCCTGTTCTCATTTCTCTTCTTGAATTGACCTCTTTTAATCCCGAACTCTCTCTTCTTTCCTTTCTTTCTCTGTCTTTCATTTTCTCTTCCAGTATTCATTCTCTTCTTGTGCTAATTTCCATCACATCAAATTTTGTCTTCTTATTTTACTTCCGAAACCCCAAGATTTCGTCACCCTTTCCATTTGACTCACTCTTTTCCTCATATATTGTCTCCCTTTCCTGCTTTTACAATCCATTTCCTTAAAATTTATCACTCCTACCTCCCGTTCTCTCAAATTTTGTCATCGTTTTCTTCCCTTTTCCTCTCCATTCCAAACGAGTAAGTTGTGTTTCTTTGTTATTCTATCCTCCATTTCTTTGAGTACTGCCTTCCGTTCCTAATCTATGATCTATCCATTCAAATTTTATCTCCCTTGTATTGTCTCTCCTTTTATCTCTGCCTTAAATACCGATAGATTCCGTCTCCTCTTCTTGATCTATCTTCCACTTCCTCATATTTTGTCTTTCTCTTTCGAATAAACTGAGCGACACAGGTTCCCATAACATCGAGCCTTATAACGAAACTCCACACGCGTGCTTGATTAATTTTGATCACGGAGATCATCCTCACAAAGGTCAAAGGTTGAGGTGCGTCAGGCCAGGTCGGTAGGTACACAGAACTGTACGCAACAGGTGCAAGGCGAGCCAGGGATGTACGTAGCTACACTTGTTCAGGAAGGAGGGAATACATTGGAAGTTACCTTGAAAGTTACTAGATCAATATTGTTGGTGTTTATTGCGTGAGTGGATTGAGGGAAGAATTCTTTATATGAGTGAATGGAATGACAAACTAAAGGATTAAAACAAAGCTTGTGTGGGGGGAAGGAATGCAAATGAATACACATACAAAGAATAGCTGACGCGAGAACTATTAACTGCTATCGATGGTATTATGAGAGAGACGTTATTAAATGAGTGAATAGGAAGAAAAAGAAGTAGAAAATTCGTTAAATACATAAATAAAACACACAAGAACTGTTGGTCTTTAGTGCGGGTACCATAAAATAAAATAAAAAAATGAAAAATATGAATTGAAAAAGAAAGGAGAAAGCAAAAGATTAAAGAAAGGAACAGAGATGAAGTAATGCAATGAAATACACATGAAAAACAGACAGCGTGAGAACTGATGGTCTGTAGGAAAGATATTATAAAGGACGAGAGGAGGAAATGGATGAGTGAATGATGGAGAAAGCAAAACACTAAAGGAGAGATTGGGGAGGAGGGAGTACAAAAGGAATACAGAGAAAGCAATGATGCCAAAGCTGTACAGGGTAGCATACAGAATAGGAAGAAGGGCAAAGGGAAAGGAAAAGATGCATGAAAGGACACACACACACACACACACACACACACACACACACACACACACACACACACACACACACACACACACACACACACTCAATTATCTCGTTCGTTGTTTCCTTTGTGCCCATCATCATCCCTCCCACTCCTATTTCACCTCTGTCCACTCTCACATTTCCCAGGCAAGGGTAAAATATATAATAAAATAGGACGTGGTTTTACTGTTTTTTGCCTTTTTTTTTTTGGGGGGCGACCAGAAAACAAAAAAATTATGTACCTTTCCCATTTCTTTTATTTTTTTTTCTATTTTGTATTGAGTTGTCATAGTTGTTCCTGTATTTTTTTTTTATTATTTGTTTTGCATTTCTGTTGTGGTTTGCCTTTGTTATATTATCATGAATTTCACCTTTTTTTTTTTTTTACCTGGAAAGAAAATATCTACGTTTTTGTTTTTATCCAGTGAGTAATCTTGCGTTATATTATTTTGCTTTTGTATATTGCCATCGTAATCATCGTTACTTACTGTACATTATCATCATCGTGATCATCATAACCACCACCACCACCACCACTGCCACCATCATCATCTTCAGAAATCACCCGGAGGACTTGCAAGAAAGTAAAATATTGATATAATCATTGAGAAAATTAGGTTATCTTCCTCTCAAGTGGCATTTGGCTTTGCTCTTTACTCTTCCTCTTTCTCTAATCTCCATGTTCCTCCTCTTGCTATTTCTTCTTTTTTACTCTTCATTCTAATATTTTTTTTATTATTTTGTATTCCTTTTTCTTTAATACCACTTTTCCTTCACCTGTTCTTTCTCCCTTACTCTTCCTCCTCCTTTTTTCATCTCTTACTTCTATTTACTCTTTCCTTTTTCCTCTTCCACATTCTTTTCATCCTTGTTTCGTCTCCCTATTCTTCATCATTTACTCTTCTCTCTCTCTCTCTCTCTCTCTCTCTCTCTCTCTCTCTCTCTCTCTCTCTCTCTCTCTCTCTCTCTTCTAACCTTTTCGTTACTGTTCCTTCCTGTTTTCCTCCTCTTCCTCCTCCTTTACTCTTTCTCTTCTTTCTCGTCTCCCTCCTCCTCTTCCTCTTCCTCCCCCTCTTTCTCCCTCTGATTACACGCCAGATAACTTTGTCGTAGGTCGTATGTTTTCTTTTCATCTCCTCCTCCTCCTCCTCCTCTTCCTCCTCCTCCTCTCCCTTTCTTCCTTCCCCTCCTCTTTCTCCTCTTCTCTCCCTCCTTGTCATCACTGCTTGCTTGAATATTTTACGTTTCCCAGTATCACTACTTCCCCTCCTCTCTCTCTCTCTCTCTCTCTCTCTCTCTCTCTCTCTCTCTCTCTCACCCAGGACCCGCCTACCTTCTGCCCCCCATCCGCCTACCTTCATAAAATAACAAAACTCTTCAGCACTATAGACATAATCTCAATTTTTTCCTCTATTCCATTTCTAACCGTTTAAATATTCAGTGCGAGACGAGAATCCCTTTTAATATGAGACCAAATACCTGGAAAATTGCAAGCCTTAAGAGGAGATAGAAAGCCAATCCTTGTCAGTGAAAGGTATATTTTCATCTCAGCTTTTCTTGCCTCGCTTGTATTCCGGTCACTGGAGTCTGTAGATGAGAGTGTAAGGTGCTCCCCGTTTGTGTCTTTGTGTGTGTCAATGTGTCTTTTTGTCTGTCTGTCTTGATCGGTCGGTTGGTTTCTCTCTCTCTCTCTCTCTCTCTCTCTCTCTCTCTCTCTCTCTCTCTCTCTCTCTCTCTCTCTCTCTCTCTCTCTCTCCATTTTCTCCACCACATCCATCTTTCTCTTCAAGACAACCTCCACCACAAGCCTTATCATTTTCAACAGTCTCCACCATATCTATCATCCTCTCCACCACACACATATCCGCTTCTACCACAAATTCCACCACATCTATGCTCCTTCACCACACACTCCACCACAAACATCTACATCTCCGCCACAAACGTACCCAAAAAAGATTTAAAAAATTCACTATACCCAATAAAAAAAAAACGAGAAATGTAAATTGAAAAAAAAAAACAGAAAAGAAAATAATATATACGAGTATACAGATACGATATGAGTGTCTGGTTTAACTCCCACGACCGCAGGAAAGAGTATGATGAATATTAATATTATAAACTATCCTTTTACTTTTTTATGAAGCTGATGGAGGAGGAGGAGGAGGAGGAGGAGGTGGAGGAACGTAAAACTTGAAGCAAAGGTTAAGTTCGTGGGAGTTTAACATGCTGATCTCTTACCTCGTTGGTTTTATCATATGAGGCGTAGTGGTGATTTGTAATGGTGATGTGAAAGCAGACAGATAAACAGTCACTTGGCCTCTCGATCAGATTTTTTTTTTTTTTTATTGTTGTTTTCTATCTTGTGAGATGATACTGAAATTGGTGTTTGGGTTTTTAAGTAGTAGCAATGATGGTAAACAAATTATAAGTAAAAAGGGGAAAAAATTGTTAACGATGAACAAAAAACGAAGAAAATAAATGACAGATGGGAACAAGAAGAACAAGAAGAACAAGAAAGAACTCAGAAATTCTAAAGAGAAACATGAAGAAGAGGAACAAGAAGAACAAGACCAAGGAAGAAAAATAAACGAACGAAAGTGGAAGAAAAATATGAAAAGAAAGAAAAGAAAAAAACAAAAGAAGAAAAAACACAAACACGAAAACGTGAACAAGAATTCGGACAAGAGGAACGACAAGAACAAGAACTAGAACGAGGAAAATCGGAAACGGGTGAAGGAAGAAAGAAAAAAAGGAAAGGAAAGAAAAAGAGAAACAGGAACAAGAAGAAAAAAAAAATGAAACCACCACCACCACCACCACCACCACCACCACCATCATATTCAAGAGCATCGTTAAGAAAAAATAAAGTAAAAAAAATTGAGATAAAAAAATGAATATAATCTACTTACACCAGCGAAAGTCATTTGTGTTGTAGATATTCTTCACTTATAAAACAAAAAAGAAAAAAACCTCCGATATTTCTTCATTCATTATGCAAACGCACCTGTCTGCTTAATAACGAGGAGGAGGAGGAGGAGGAGGAGGAGGAGGAGGAGGAGGAGGAGGAGGAGGAGGAAGGGACTCATATGCTTCTCTCTTTTAATCCTCTTTAAACTTTTCCGCCTCTTTATCTTTTCTCATTGTCTTTTTATTTACGTTCGTTTGAGTGTACGTACTCTTGCATTCACTCGCTGGCCTCTCTCTCTCTCTCTCTCTCTCTCTCTCTCTCTCTCTCTCTCTCTCTCTCTCTCTCTCTCTCTCTCTCTCTCTCTCTCTCTCTCTCTCTCTCTCTCTCTCTGTGTGTGTGTGTGTGTGTGTGTGTGTGTGTGTGTGTGTGTGTGTGTGTGTGTGTGTGTGTGTGTGTGTGTGTGTTTGTGTGTGTGTCTTCATATTTCTCCTTTTCCGTTTGTCTTTGTGATATATTTTTGTTTCCCTCTTTTTTTTTCCTTTCGTGTCTCTTCCTCCTGCTCCTCCTCCTCCTCTTTTTCTTCTTCATCCTACTCCTCCTCCTCTTCCTCCTCCTCTTCCTCCTTCATTTATTTTGCCTCATTGTTCTTTACCTTCTCCATAAAATTTCTTTATAACCCAAAGCTGCTGTATCTTTTCCTTATAGAGTCGAGGTATTTGAACTCTCTCCTCCTCCTCCTCCTCCTCCTCCTCCTCCTCTTCTTCTTCTTCACCTACTTGTCCTTCTCTTACTTCCTTTCATTAGCACCTCTCTTCTTGCCTTCATCATCTTCATTTACCTACTTATCTCTCTTCGCTGCATTTTCCATGAACTATCTCATTCCCCCCTTCTCTCTCTCTCTCTCTCTCTCTCTCTCTCTCTCTCTCTCTCTCTCTCTCTCTCTCTCTCTCTCTCTCTCTCTCTCTCTCCCTCCGTCATATTGACTTTTTACGCTGTTTTCCTTTCGTTCTGTCCTCTCTCTCTCTCTCTCTCTCTCTCTCTCTCTCTCTCTCTCTCTCTCTCTCTCTCTCTCTCTCTCTCTCTCTCTCTCTCTCTCTGTCAATTATCTACACAAAATGGACATTACTGTAAACTGGAAGTACTGCTCTTTAAAATCTTCTCCCTCGTTCTTTTCTTTTCACCGACGCAACGCAGGAACAGACCCACAACACATCCATAATACAAGCCATGCCATCCTGATACGTAAGCGACCCCTGAACCACAAGAGGGAAGAGAGATATAACTAACCGAATTGGCCGATATTCGATACAGGAAATACAATACTTGGTAGTCACATCAGGAAGACCATTGGAGCCACGGACAGAAACACAAGAAGGGGAAGAAGAGAGAGATAACTAACAGCCATTGATCGACATTTGATACACGAAGCATCAGAACTTGAGAAAATAAGGGAAGCTGGAAAAAGACTTCAGACATACACGTGGCAGTCTTGTGCATTAACTGTCATTCGATACAAGGAACACTAGAAAGTAAGAAAATAAGGAAAGGTGAATAAAAACCACCAGGCCTACACGTGGCACTCTAGTACTATGAAATTCCCTGTCTGCTTCTTGAACTGTTTCACGGAGATCTTTAGACACTTTTCCTCAAAATTTTAATAACTCTTTCAGCCACACGGGGATTTTTTATTGCCTTTTAGTTGCTCTGGGTACAAAAAATCTCTGAAGGAGAGGAAGCAGAAGCATATTAGGATCACCACTACAGCCAGACTCTGAACCACACAAAGCATCCCAGTAGAAGAAGAGAAAACACGTGGATGAACCAGACCCAAGTAACTAATCACGGGCAGAACACAGGACGAGGCACACAGTACATTCATATCCACAGAAGACCATCGCTGGAAGGGGAAACTTCAACGAAAACGGGATCAGGAAACGAGAAATGAAAAACGACAAAGAGCAGGGCACTGACGAGAGAGACACAGTACGTACATGCATGTCCACACAAGACCAGCACTGAGTGGGGAAACTTGAACGAAAATGGAGAAAAAAAAAAAAAAACGAGAAATGGAAGGCGACCCAGAACAGGACACTGACGAGAAGCCCACAGTACATTCATAACCACTCTAGACCAGCACAGGGGAAACAAAACTTGAACAAAAACGGAGACAGATATCGAGAAATAGAAGGCGAACTTGGGCAGGACAGAGACAAGAAGCACTGGGAGGAGCTAGAAAACGAAGGAAGGATAAAAGGCAACATAGGGGAGGCCACTGGAACAAGACGCGCAGTACAAATATATCCACATAAGATCAGGACTGGGAGGAGAAGCCTGAGCGAAAACGGAGAAACGGAGAGAGAAAACGAGGGATGGAAGGAGGGACGCGCCAGGTAGCAATGCAAGCAAACACAGACGACATGCAATCAAGTAGGCAGACAATCACGAGCTTCTGGCGCCAGCGTGTCAGAGAGAGAGAGAGAGAGAGAGAGAGAGAGAGAGAGAGAGAGAGAGAGAGAGAGAGAGAGAGAGAGAGAGAGAGAGAGAGAGAGAGAGAGAGAGAGAGAGAGAGAGAGAGAGAGAGAGAGAGAGAGAGAGAGAGAGA
>NC_087192.1:7672500-7675000 GCF_035594125.1 Scylla paramamosain
TCTCTCTCTCTCTCTCTCTCTCTCTGGAAGAAAGGCATTGCCAGGAGTCGAGAGAGAGAGAGAGAGAGAGAGAGAGAGAGAGAGAGAGAGAGAGAGAGAGAGAGAGAGAGAGAGAGAGAGAGAGAGAGAGAGAGAGAGAGAGAGAGAGAGAGAGAGAGAGAGAGAGAGAGAGACCAGCCAGCCTAATCATTCATCCATCCATCCAGACAGACATACACAGAAAAACAGAGCAACTAAAACCAAGAAAATATATAAACTAATATAAAATAACACAGACGATTAATACAGATCACCACGCTGGCCAGTTCTGAGCAAAGGGCGACGCGCGGCTTGGTATTGAAACGAGAAGGTGGAGAATAAAGTTGAGAAAGTGTAAGAGGATGAATGATGGATGGATGCATGGCAGGAAGGAAAGAAGGGAGGGGCACAGACGGTGGACGATGACGAAGATGAAAACGACTGCAAGGAGGAGGGAAAAAACTGCCAAAGAGAAAGAATAAGCGAATGTGCAAGGTCAGAGAGAGAGAGAGAGAGAGAGAGAGAGAGAGAGAGAGAGAGAGAGAGAGAGAGAGAGAGAGAGAGAGAGAGAGAGAGAGAGAGAGAGAGAGAGAGAGAGAGAGAGAGTTAATATGAGATATAAACCAGAAAGACAAAACTATGAAATACAACAGAAGGAGAGATAAGAGAAAACCACGAGACAGAACAGAAGAGAGATAGCAAAGAAGAGAGGAAGGGTTAAGAGATATGAAGAAATACATTTACCTAAGAGATTGAATTTGACAGGCTACTGACGGCGGCTGTTTGAGAATCGACACTCCTATTCATAAACGCTCAGAACTATTTCCAAGGCCCAAAGAGAGGATTAGTCAGAATCTCGTGGATGTTTCTCCTATTCATGATGCAGAATCCATATTGACCCATCATTTGAATGGTGGAAACACATTTGAAACATCACTGACTTCCACCAAAGCTTGGATTCTTTAACGCTATTTTCTGCTATTTTCTTTAAGCTATTTTTAAAAACTCACAGATGTTTTTTCGGATTTTCATGTGTTTTTCTTTTCATGACGCAGATTTCTCGTTGAGTTATCACCACAATCAGCTAAACTTCCTTGAAAACCTCACTAACTTCCACGAAAGCTTGTACTTCCAAACACTTGAACTATTCTGGAAGTCCACAGAGATGTTTAGTTGGATTCTTCTTAGCGCATTTCCTATTAATGACACAGAATGCTTATTGAACTGTCACTCGTACACTCATGAAAGCACCCTTGAAAAAACCCAATAGCTTCCTTCAGTTCTGCATTCGAAGTAATCAATTTTGAAAGCTCACCGAAACGTTCAGTCTGGTTCGGACGGTTTTCTTACTGACGGTGCAGAATCCTAGTTGTACTGTCATTAGAATCACGGAAAACACCTCTGCAAACCCCAAATTACGGTAAAATCTGTAAAATGTAACGGATAAAACGACAAAGTGTTTGGGCATGTGGTTCCTGATCTCAAGGCTGGCCAGATGTACCGCCTCTTGCACCTCCATCTCCAAACAGAGACGATGGTGAAAGGGATCCAAAGAAAAAGGGAGACGGAAAGTAGCGGCCGTGTGATAAATCTGGATGGGAGAAAAGGGAGGAGAGAACATCAGAATAAGTTGTGATAAGGAAGAAAATGGAGTTAGAGGAAGAGGAGTGATAACTGAGAGGAAAGAAAGAATGAATTTTGCTAGAATAAGGCAGGATGAAGAAGAACAAGGAGTTTCATGGTAGAAAAGCGGTATTTGGGCTAAATGGGAGAAGGTAACATGTTGGAATAAGCTAAGATGCGGAAAAGAAGGATTTACTAAAGGAAGAGAAAGAGCATTTGAGTGGAAAGGAAGGAGGGAGAACATTAAAATAAATTACGCTAAGGAAGAGAAGGAATTTAAAGGAAGAGAAGGACTGAATATATGAAAGTAAGTTAGGATAAGGAAAGAAGTTTAAGGCAAGAGATGGAATCATTTAGATGTGGTATTTATGAAAGAGCACGAAATCTATTTGTGCGAATTATTTCAAAGGATAAGCTGTGGTGGTGGTGGAGGTGGTAGAGATCGTGTTGATGGCAGTGTGCTTGTGGAGGGAAAGAAAGCGAGTGTGGAGAGAAACTGAAAGAGGGAGGGAGAGGTGGAAGAGATGAGGAGAGAGGGGAGAGGCAGTTAAGTGGTTTGGAAGGTTAGCCTATGATGGATGGATGAGAGAGAGAGAGAGAGAGAGAGAGAGAGAGAGAGAGAGAGAGAGAGAGAGAGAGAGAGAGAGAGAGAGAGAGAGAGAGAGAGAGAGAGAGAGAGAGAGAGAGAGAGTTGCACACGACAGTGCGCCTTCGGGTGATAATGTACCTATGTTTAAATAAAAAAGAGAGAGAGAGAGAGAGAGAGAGAGAGAGAGAGAGAGAGAGAGAGAGAGAGAGAGAGAGAGAGAGAGAGAGAGAGAGAGAGAGAGAGAGAGAGAGAGAGAGAGAGAGAGGGAGT
>NC_087192.1:7680000-7690000 GCF_035594125.1 Scylla paramamosain
GAAGGAAGGAAGGAAGGAAGGAAGGAAGGAAGGAAGGAGGAGGAGGAGGAGGAGGAGGAGGAGGAGGAGGAGGAGGAGGAGGAGCAAACGGGTCATCAGAAGCACCACACTGGGGCTTCCTGGTGAAAAACAAGATCAAGAAAGTTGTATGAGGAGCTTGCGCCAAACGCCTCACAACACAGGCTCGCCCAAACCACGCACGCCACTGCAAACTCAGCCTCGTATTCAGAAACGCTTTGCTGTCTTACCACGACTATTTTCAAAGGCTACAGAGATGATTAGCCGGGTTCTCAAGAGCGCTTCTACAGTTAATAATGCAGAAATCATGCTAACCTGTCACTAGAACCATAAAATCACACTTAATAAGTAAAGTAACTTAAAGTACAGCATTTCGTGTGTTATGGAGGTCCGGCGCAGTAGTGTTTCAGAATATGGTTCCTAACCCCGTCTTGTCTTCCCTTCACCTGCATATTTACAGACCTTCCCTTGTACCTGGAAAGCTGGTAAGGGAGAGAGGGAGGAAAAATAGCAACAGAGGGATAAATTTCTGGAAAGTAGAAGGGAGAAGGTTAAAGATAGTGAGAAGGTAAATATGTTGAAGAGGAAAGGAAAGGAGACGAGAGGAGTGAAGGAGAACCGCATATTGTTGAAGAAAGGGTGAGAGGCGAGTGAAAGGAGGATACAGAAAGGGAGAGGAGGGAAGAGGATGAAAGAGGAAGTGAGAGGAGGAGAGAGGAAAAGAAAGAGGTCATATTCGTGTGTGTGTGTGTGTGTGTGTGTGTGTGTGTGTGTGTGTGTGTGTGTGTGTGTGTGTGTGTGTGTGTGTGTGTGTGTGTGTGTGTGTGTGTGTGTGTGTGTGTGTGTGTGTGTGTGTGTGTGTGTGTGTGTGTGTGAGGGGGAGAGACAGAAAAGGGAGATTAGCAGAAAGGATGCAGAAAGTGTGAAGAGGAAGGAAACTGAAGAGAAATGGGACAATGGAGAGAGAGAGAGAGAGAGAGAGAGAGAGAGAGAGAGAGAGAGAGAGAGAGAGAGAGAGAGAGAGAGAGAGAGAGAGAGAGAGAGAGAGAGAGAGAGAGAGAGAGAGAGAGAGGAAAAGGCTGGAGGGTGACAAGGATGGCAATCATGTGGAAGGAAGAAAGGAAGGTAGGATAAAATGAAGAAAGGATGGAAGGAGTGAAGGAAGGGTGGGAGGAAGGAACAAATGATTGAAGGAAGGAACAAACGAATGAAGGAGGGAAGAGAGGAAAGAAGGAAAGAAGGAAAGACGGAAGAAACGGCGGAAGGACGGAAGAAACGAGGGGACGAAGGAAGGAAAGAAACAAAGACAAGAGGAGGAGAAGCAAAGAACAGCTTTCAAGATCCTCTCCTAAGATCTACACACGTAAGGAGTAACAAGAGATTACGATCTTTCTTGAACTGGCTGATACAAAAGACGTCCAGCGGTAAACTGAATGGACGTGTGTGTGTGTGTGTGTGTGTGTGTGTGTGTGTGTGTGTGTGTGTGTGTGTGTGTGTGTGTGTGTGTGTGTGTGTGTGTGTGTGTGTGTGTGTGTGTGTGTGTGTGTGTGTGTGTGTGTGTGTGTGTGTGTGTGTGTGTGTGAGGGAAAAAGGACGTGGAAGAATTGGGATACAAGGGTCTTCCTCCTTCACGTCCTCCTTTTCCTCCTCCTGCCTCGCCCCTTTCCCTAATACAAGACGATAACATAGACCAGCGAAATTAAACAGTCTGGCAAAGAACTGAGGTCCCGATGCTGTCTGTAATCCTTTCCAATCCTTTGTAATACTCCAGCTGCTGCTCCTTCTCTTCCTTTCCCCTCTCCTCCTCCTCCTCCTCCTTTATCGGACGTACCTTCGAAAACAAATCTGAAAGGGATATGTTAAAAGTTTATATAGATATGTTAAAAGTTTATAAATCGCTGGTTTGATCCCTTCTTGAGTAATGCCCGCAGATTGGGTACACATATTACAAATATATATATATATATATATATATATATATATATATATATATATATATATATATATATATATATATATATATATATATATATATATATATATATATATATATATATAGAAAAGGTAGAAAGTGTACGACCTAGAGTTTCTAAAATGATACAACGTATTCACCAAAAGAAGAGCTTGAACTAAATATATCCAGTCTTTCAAAACAATGCAGTAAGAACAGCGCTCGAGTCGCTGCATTTGAGCTCTGACACAACTTTGGCAACGCGTGGCTTTGAGAAGACAAGGAGGGAAAACTTTTAACGGAATAGCCACGAGAAAAGAGAAAATGTTATGAAATATTGAAATTAAATCATTGCAATGAACATGGAATATGAAACATATACACTTATAGATGACAGGGGAAAAGAGAAGTTTACTAAACTTTACTAAGTTTATCTAAACCGTTAAAAAAATACTGTTAATATGAAGATAAAAAAAGAAAAGACGAAAAATAGAAGGAAACAATAAAAGTCAGTGACGAGGGAAGACAGAAAGGTTGGTTCAAAGATGAAGCGCGACTAGCCTGTGGTAAAAACTTTGTAAACAAAAGAAAAGGAAGAAAGGAAACTCGAGCAGAGGAAAAAGGCGAGGCACAGCGGGAAGGTAAATCAGCTGGAATGAAGAAAGAAGAATAGAAGACAAAAAAATAATAATACATAGAAGGAAAAGTAAAACCATGAAGAAATTAGGCCAAAAAACTGAACTTTTTTGTATTAAGCTCAACAGTTCTCTACCTCTCTCTCCCTTCCCAGTTTATCCTTTTCCTCTTCCTCCTTTTCCTTCTCTTGCTTCTCCCCACCTCCAATTCATCCATTACTTCTTCCTCTCCTTTTTCCTCTTTCTCCTCCCCCTCCTTTCCCCAGCACGGTACTCATTATCCCTCCCCCCTCCATGCTACCTCTCCTCTCCTCTCCTCTCCTCTCCTCTCCTCTCCTCTTCTCTCCTCTCCTCTCCCACACCTCTCCCTTCCCTCTAACTCTCCCCTCCAACCACTACTTACCTATGACCCTAATCACTATAGCCCATTAACCTAATCCTCTCTCTCTCTCTCTCTCTCTCTCTCTCTCTCTCTCTCTCTCTCTCTCTCTCTCTCTCTCTCTCTCTCTCTCTCTCTCTCTCTGTGACTAAGTGCGTCCTCCTTTGTGTCCCAAACTCTAGCACAGTTTTAATACACGACCTCCAGCCTCCGCCATTCCCTTTCTCTTGTTGACTCACGGAACACGTAAAGGAGGAGGAGGGAAGGAAAGGAGGCGAACAGGCGGCAGAGTACACGTCACCAGCTTACTGATTACGAATAGAAAAAAATAAATAAATAAATAAGAATAGTGAGTAAAAATATGAATAGGTAAAAAGTTATTATTTTTTGTTGTATTTTCTTATCGGCAGAAACAAATTACCCCTCCCTCTCTCTCTCTCTCTCTCTCTCTCTCTCTCTCTCTCTCTCTCTCTCTCTCTCTCTCTCTCTCTCTCTCTCTCTCTCTCACTCGCACTCGCACTCGCACTCGCACACGCACGAAGGAGGAGGAGGAGGAGGAGGAGGAGGAGGAGGAGAACCTGTTGCTCGGGCGGGGAAGCACCTGTTGCCCGGGGAGAAGGGCGAAGAGGAAGAGGACGAAGAGGAGGAGGAGGAGGAGGAGGAGGAGGAGGAGGAGGAGGAGGAGGAGGAGGAGGAGGAGGAGAAGGAGGAGGAGGAGGAGGAGGTCGTAGTGGAGGAAACATGAGCGGTGGAGGTCTAGCTGGTACCTGTTGCCACCCCCTCCTCGCACTGCTCCCCTCCACGCCCACGCACTGCAGTCCATCCACGCCCCGCCCTCGCCTCTCCTCGCGCCTCTCTCCTCGCCCGGTCAAGCTCCTCACACTCCTTTTATTCCTCAGAGAACCCTAAGTCCCTGTCCTGCGTGTTCGTGTAAATTTTTTGAAGCTACTGAATGATCTTTCTTGTCACAGACCTAATGAAAGTGTTGTATTATGATGTACAGTCGCAGCCATAAGTCTTGTGACTTGATGGTCTCTCTTCCAATGGGATTACCGTTTTCTTTCAGTCTTGCGTCCTCTGATCTCCCTGGAACCTTTCATTTCCAGGCAGCACATCGGAGGACTTACGATTGAGAGGAAGCGGTTGAATTAGTGGGAAAGAATACAGCACGTGAATAAACTTTTGGCCGTGACTGTACTTGTATCTATGCACTGTTTATTCTCTGAAGGCGGAAATGATTGCAGTAGTTTTGGTGATGATGAAAAGGATGAGGAGAAAAAAGAGGAAAAAGAGGAAAAAGGTAGCAGATAATGATCAATAGCAATAGAACCACCACTACCACTACCATCATCACCACAACCAGACACAAAACTGCAAACACCGAAGGAAATACACACACAAACACGCAGGAAAAACTAGAGTTATCGAAATACAAGGCCACAGTCCCCCCTAAAAAAAAAAAAAAAAAGAAAAAGAAAACAAGAGTAAGAAAAACGAAGGCCACAGAGTAAGAATGAAAGAGGAGACAGACCCAGGTTGGTGAGAATAGCGAGGAACAAACAAACACGGGAGAGAAAGAGTGGGAGGCTTGAGGCGATGGAAGGCAGGATGGGGCTGAATGGGGCACGATGGAGGGGAGATGAGGAACCAGAGGGGCTGAGAAAGGGTTCCAGGCTCTCGATCCCCTGAAGGAAGGAACGTAATACCCACCAAGGATCCTGCTGCCACATCCTTCAGGAATCCTTTACAGACTCAATTGGTTTGGATTCAACAAATGCAGGGATAGAGGGAAGGAGAGAAGGAGAGGGGTGAGGATGGGCCGGAATGAATGGGAGGAAGGGATACAAAGGAAAAAGAGATACTACGCAGTACGAAGGTATGGAGACAGAGATAGCGTACATAAGAATTGAGGGAAAAAAAAAGGAAAAAGGAAAGAGTAGATGTAGAAGGCATCGTATCATCTGGTGCGACACAAAAATAACAAGGGAGGAAGAAAAAGAAAATCTAGACTAAGAGGCAAATAAGGAAAATGTTAATCAGTGGAGTAGGAAGACAGAACTAAGACAAGAGGAGAAAATTTGGAAGACGAGGAGGAGGAGGAGGAGGAAAAAGAGGAAGATTACAAAGCATTACAATGGATAGCCAAACAGCACCATATCAATGGAAAGTTGCTTAATAAGTCCTAACTAGCTACAGGGAAAGGAGACAGGACAGTACAGTAGAAGACTCCCACTGGTACAGGAAGAACAGAGATTGGACAAACAGCAGCAAACATATAAATCCTTACGGGCCATTTTGACTTCACTATCTAGCATTCAGTAGGAGAAAAAGGAGAGTAAGGATGAAGGCTACTTTCCACCTCTCGGTCCCTCCAGCAAAAACTAGCAGGAAGAGAAGAGAAATCTGGCAAAGTAGAGAGACTACATGGAAGTTTATAAGAAATATATAAGAGCTACAACTATTGCTGGTCCTATCCGCTACTCAACTTACAGAAATGCCCTCCGTTAAGCGAGGAGGAGGAGGAGGAGGAAGAAAAGGAGGAGGAGGAGGAGGAGGAGGAGGAGGAGGAGGAGGAGGAGGAGGAGGAGGAGGAGGAGGAGGAGGAGGAGGAGGAGGAGGAAAAAAAAGACGGAGAACAAAATACACAAAAAAAAACGAAAAAAGCAAAAATATCAACAAAAACCATAAAGAAACTAAAGAAAAGAAAGACAAGAAGGAAAAAAAGAAAAGAAAACAGCAAAATAACAGACCCTCGATACAAAGCAGTACTGTACTAGGCTAGGGAGCCGTGGGGAGGCGAAGGCTGAGGAGGAAGGCGGGAGAGAGGATAAAAGGAAGATATAGATATTGTCCCTTGCTGTTTAAGAGGCAGCTGAGAAAGTGATAACAGTTGGGGGGAGTATTTACAATTGGGAACTACTAAAGGGAGTGAGGTGGTCCAGCGTTCGAATCCCAACACGTGAAGAGGAAGAGGAGGAAGAGAACAAAGAGGGGAAGGAACACAAAGGAATACAAAGGAATACGAAGGAAGTCCAAACAGCAACAGATCCTGAGGTCCTTACTAGGCTGTTTGGATAACTATTCTACGTTAACTATTCGTAGGAACGGCAGAATAGTATAGAAAAGACAGGATAGTGCAGAAAAAGACAGGATAGTACAGAAAAGAGAAAAAAAGGAGGATTAGAAGAAACGGGAAATAAAAATGAAGAAGTAAGAAGTGAAGATGAGGGAAAAATGGAAGTAATGGAGAAGGCGGATGTGAAAGAGGAAGAGGAAGAAGAAATGGAAAATAGAAATGAAGGAGGAGGAAGTGAAGAAGGAGAGGAAGCAGGAAACGAAGAAGAAAGACAAGGAAAGGAAGTGAAAGCTGGAAATAGGGAAGAAGGAAGAGGAGAATGAAGAGGTGAAAACAGAAAAAGAAATGGAAAATAAAAATAAAGTGAAGGAAGCTGGAAAAGAAGGAAGAGAAGAAGAAGAAATGAAAGATACAAGAAAGGGAGGAGGAGAAGATGAAGAACGAGAAGGAAAGAGAATGGAAGTGAAGAAGATGGAAGAGATGAGGAAAAATAAGAATATGGAACCGGAGGAGGAGGAGAGAATGAAGAGGGGGAAAAGGAAATCAAGGAGAGAGGACGAAGGAGCAGGAAGCGAAAGAGGACGAGAAAAAAACGATAAAGAGTAGAAACCAAGAGAGGGATGATGGAGGAGGAGGAGGAGGAAGAAATGGAAGAGACTGGAAGGGCGACGAAGGAGGAGCATTCAGACCAATAAAAGGAGGCGAAGGAGGGAACAGGACAAAAATAAAAAAAAGGAAAAATAAGGAATAAAGAAAACTTAAACGACACAAGAATCGAGAGAGAGAGAGAGAGAGAGAGAGAGAGAGAGAGAGAGAGAGAGAGAGAGAGAGAGAGAGAGAGAGAGAGAGAGAGAGAGAGAGAGAGAGAGAGAGAGAGAGAGAGAGAGAGAGCAAATCAAGAAAGAACAGTTTACGAACACCAGAGAGGAACCAGAGACGAAAACAAGAAGGAATAAAATAAAAGAAGAAAGACCCAGAGAGAGAGAGAGAGAGAGAGAGAGAGAGAGAGAGAGAGAGAGAGAGAGAGAGAGAGAGAGAGAGAGAGAGAGAGAGAGAGAGAGAGAGAGAGAGAGAGAGAGAGAGGAGTCATAAGCGAGAGTGCCAAGTTGAGGAAATGAAGGAAGGGATTGCAAGAGATTAGGGAAGTGGGGGCTGAGTAAGGCAGATGAAGAGAGAAAGGAAGGAAGGCAGGGCTGGGAAGGAACCACGACCAAGGTGAAGTGAAAGGGGAAGGCAAAGCAAAGCGCCACCTTGTCCCCTTAACTTAACAAACAGACGAGAGAGGAGACATATATTTTTCTTTCATTTCGTCAGCCATCACAGTCCTGTAAGCCAAACCCTGCTGGCTTAGGTAGGGATATTTCTCCTGGAATCGAAAGGAAGAGACATGGAGGAAGAAGAGATGGAGGAGGAAGAATGGTGGAGAAGGAATAAGGAAATGGAAATGTACAAAAATGGAAATGGTATAAAGACAATAATTAAAAATAGAGTAAGAAGAAAGATAAGAAATATGCCACAAAAAGAAAGGAGAGATAGACGAAGAGGAGAAAGAGGAGGAGGAATAAAAAGATTGAGAATGTACAAAACTGGAGAGGAGGTATGAAAACAAAGATAGGAAGGGAAGAATTAAATGGATTAATAAAAAAGGGATTAAGAAGGAAGAAAATAAGGAATATGCTACAAAAATTAACGAAAGAAGTGGAAGGCGAAAGGAGGAAAAATAAGGAGATTAGGAATATACAAAATTAGAAGGAATTAAACATGAAAGCAAGGACGAGAAAAAAATAACGCAAGAACAGAAAAAGGAAAGAAGGAAAAATCACAAGCAAAGAGATACGGAATATACTAAAAAGGAAAGAATGAAAGTAGGAGGTTTTAAAGTAATAACAGGAAATGAGTAAGAGAAAGGAAAGAATGAGCTAATGAGGGAAGAACGATAAATGAGGAAAATAAACAACGAGCATACATAAAACAAAGAAAACATTAAGATAAAAAATGAAGAAAAGAAAAAAATAAGCGAATTGAGAGAAAAAACGCAAAATTAGAAAAAAAAAACAAAGGAGACGAGAAGAAAAGGAAGTAAGGAAGCATAGAAGTAACGAAAAAAAGGAAGAAGAAAGAATGGAAAAAGAATAAAAGGAAAGAAAACATGAAGTAATGCAGGAAAGAGCACTATCTTCACACACACACACACACACACACACACACACACACACACACACACACACACACACACACACACACACACACACACACACGATGAAAGCAGTGACAAAATGGTATTTTGAGAGACTTGAATGAATGATTGAATGGAATGGAATGGAATGGAATGGAAGGAAAGGAAAAGGAAAGGGAAGGAAGGAAAGAAGGAAACGGATGAAGGAAGGAAGGAAGAGAGGAGGAAGGAAGAGGGATCACTACAACATCTTGAAATATCGGTATAAACTCAAAACTACCCAACCTACTGTCTATCCAACCCATCCTAACCCTGTCACTCCCCTTCCCGTTCTTTCCATTCTTCTTTCCCTCCCCGTCACCTCTCTCCTCCGTCCCCCCGCAAGGCCGCCACGCTCCGCCGCCCCGTCCATCTCCCACTGAAGTAAAATATAAAGGAGAGGTCCTCAGTGTCGTTTTCTTTGATGGAATGGCTTTGTGCAGCAACAATGTAGATGATGTAGGACACACACACACACACACACACACACACACACACACACACACACACACACACACACACACACACACACACACACACTGATTTGAATTCATAATTAGCTTTAATTACAAAGTCAATATGAGGTGTTGCTTCTAAAAACTAGGTCACTGAGAGAGAGAGAGAGAGAGAGAGAGAGAGAGAGAGAGAGAGAGAGAGAGAGAGAGAGAGAGAGAGAGAGAGAGAGAGAGAGAGGTCCATCTTGCCTGTATTGGTGTTGTCAGCTGCAAGACGGACATAACATATTGGTTCTGTGTTGTGGTATTGGTGTTTCATGTAATTACCTTGTGTTGGAGGAGGACGAGGAGGAGGAGGAGGAGGAGGAGGAGGAGGAGGAGGAGGAGGAGGAGGAGGAGGAGGAGGAGGAGGAGGAGGAGGAGGAGGTGGGTGGTGAAAAGGAAATTAAATTCATAACTAACAACAGACATTAGCGAACACACACACACACACACACACACACACACACACACACACACACACACACACACACACACACACACAGATAGGCACACGGACAGACAGACACCTTGACACAGACATAGATAATAAGAGAAGAGGAAAAAAAATAATGAAGAAAAAAAAAAGGATATAGAGAATGATAGGGAAAATAAAAAAAAAGAAAATGAGAGAGAATGCAAAATAAGAGGAAAGGAGAAGAAAACAGAAGAGAAAGAGGAAGGAAGGAAGACAAACACAAAGATAGGAACAGAACTTGAGAATGGAGAGTCAGATAAGGACGAGGGAAGAATCGAACGAAAATAAGAGAAGGGAGGCGAACTAGCGAATAAAGAAAGAGAATGATAAGAGCAAAGAAATAAATCCGTGAGAGGAAGAAAAAATGGACACGAACAGAAACGAATACAAAGAAAAACTGAAATAAAAATTACGAGAAATGAACAAGAGAGGAGGGAAGGAAAAGGAAGAAAGGGAAACAGAATAAAAGGAAAAGAGGATAAAAATTGAAGTAAAGGAAAAATAACATAGGGAAAGCAAAGGAAACGAGAGATAAAACGGAAACAAAAATAAAGATGGGAAGTGAAAGAAATTGGAAGAAAGATAAAATAGAAGAATATAAAGAAAGGGAAAGGAAGAGAGGATAATAAGAGAAGAGGAAGGAAACGAAAGAAAAGAGTAAGAAATCGAGATAATGAATAAAACAAAAATCAAAACCTGGGAAGGAAAAGGAAAGGAAAGAAACATAATAAGAGGAAATGGAAAGGAAGGGAAG
>NC_087192.1:7705000-7725000 GCF_035594125.1 Scylla paramamosain
ACGTCATCAAAAGGAGGAATAATCTTGAGAACCTGCCTCATCATTTCTGTGGCATTTGAAAATAGTCTGGGTGAGAGGTCTCGCTAAACGCTTCTGAATACAAGTCTGAATCTACCACACCATGCCACGCCACACCACGCCACAATATACTACGTTACGCTGCGTCACACCACATCACGTTACGCCCCGCCACGTAATGCTCTACTGTGCTACCTTAACCTGCACCACACTCACGCCAATGCTCCACCACGCCAGGCAGCGCAATGTCACGCCATGTCACGCTATGTTGGGTAACGTTATGTCACGCTATGTACATTCGCTGGCACAATTCAACATAGGAAATAAAAGGAATTGTACAGTCTCTCTCTCTCTCTCTCTCTCTCTCTCTCTCTCTCTCTCTCTCTCTCTCTCTCTCTCTCTCTCTCTCTCTCTACGTTGATATATGCTGATCACAATCCATACATAAACAATCCATCCAATACATAAGCTAGGCAAAGGCGCCTCTCTCTCTCTCTCTCTCTCTCTCTCTCTCTCTCTCTCTCTCTCTCTCTCTCTCTCTCTCTCTCTCTCTCTCTCTCTCTCTCTCTCTCTCTCTCTCTCTCTCTCTCTCTCTCTCCCTGAGCCACCCTTAGTCAGCGCCCCCGTCAGGAAACTATCTCGACACATCCCGCCGTCGTTTGTGGCTCTGAGCGGCTGAACTGCGGCGGCGGCGAGGCGGCAGAAGAGAATGGGGAAGACTTTGCTTGCATTTGTTATTTATTTTTCACGCGTGCCAACCCACCACCACCTCATCCCACGAGAGTACCCGGGATCTGTTAAAGGGAGAGTGCCGGTGAGGAAGTTGTAAAAGCAGGAGGGAGATCTTCGTGAGGCGCGAGGTGTGAGGGAAGAGCGAGGGAGCGGGCGAGAGAGGGAAGGAAGCACCACCACCACCACCACCACCAGCAACACCAGCAGTAGAAGCGTTTTGGCCAAATCCTCAAGACTCTCTACGCTTTCTAAAGGGACTTATTTCTATCCCGTTTTATTTTTCGAAGGTTAAAGGAGAAATCTGATTGCACGGTGGCATGAAAATATTGAGTTTCGTTCATTTTAAAAGTGAACTAAACCCTCCTCCTCTCCTCATCCCTCATCCCCTCTCCTCCTCTTCCTCCTCCTCCTCTTTTCCACCTCGATGAACGTGCCTGAAATTCCATTCCTAGAAAAAGAAAATAGCGGCCAGATAGACTATTACTAAAAATAAAAAATAAATAAATAAAAAAAAGGTGGATGATATATAAAATACCACAAAAACAATAAAAACTCGGAAATACTGTAAAAATGCGATAAAGCTGAATAGGATACGAAACAGAATACGGGACCATACAGAATAACGCAGAAAACGAATGGGAAAATACGATAAAAAAGACAAAATAAAGAAAAAAACAAAACAAAACAAAATACGGAAACAAACGAACAAATGCCACAAAACCAAAAAAAAAAAAAAAAAAGTACGAAGCGGTAGACTAACTACAAAAATACAAAGAGCGGAGCAGTGAACACAAGAGATGGAGGAAACACTGCGTTGATGGAGGTGGGTGTTGCTCTCCAGCCACTCCACGTCCCTCGCGGCCTCGTGTGGCGTCCTCTCACCTTCTCCCTTCGGCCGAGATCGAGTCTTGTGGGCTCAACGTGGAGTCTTAAAGCTGCCCGGCTGGAGGATGAGCCGCGGCCACCAAAGCAAAGCGCATAAAAGTCTTACTAACTGGGCTGTTCGTCAGTAAGGAAGATGCGCGTCAATGTAAGGGGAGCTAGCTGTGGATGGGCCGTGCTGGCTTTAAGGAACAAGGAGAGGGGGAGAAAAACGTGATTTCTCATTGACAAGGAGATAAAAGAATGGGTTTATTAGCAGTCTGTGGATAGGACGTGGTCGCTATAAGGAATAAAAGCGGAGAAAGACATGACTACTGATTGACACGGTAAAAGAATTAGTTTGTTAAGTGTGCACTGGATAAGAACGTGGTGGCAATAAGGAATAAAAGTGAAGACAAGCCAGATAACTGACAAGATATAAGAAGAGGTTTATTAGCGTGATGTGAAAAGGGACGAGGTGAAGAAAGACACGATCGCCGATTGACAAGAGGTAAAGAAAGAGGTTGATTAGCTTTGTTTTGATGGAGCTTCGACTGCAGACCGGGGCACAGCTATATCTAACGGGAGGAATAAAATATTTATCAATTCGCTTTATTTAAACAGTTATACGTATAGATCAAGAAGTAAAGCAAGGGGTTTCCTCCATTCAAATAACTAAAACTATGGCTCATTAATAATTAGAAGACAAAATACCGTATTTCTTCGCTTTATTAAGAGAGAACCATGGCTAAGGATCAACATGAAAGTGAAGCATTGTGTTTCATCGTTTTCCACATAAAAAACTATGACTAGTGAGTCTTGACTAAGAAAAAGACAAAGCATTGTTTCCCTCTTTCTTCAATCATTCCGCTTCTTGCTGGAAATATTCAAGCAAGGAAAACGATCGACATAAAAGTGAAGCATCGTGTTTCATCGTTTTCCACATATAAAACTGACTGGTGAATCTTGACCAAGAAAAGGACAAAGCGGTGTTTCCTACTTACTTCAATCCTTCCGCTTATTGCTGGAACTATTCAAGCAAGG
The DNA here is from genome assembly GCF_035594125.1 of Scylla paramamosain. Lineage (NCBI taxonomy): Eukaryota > Metazoa > Arthropoda > Malacostraca > Decapoda > Portunidae > Scylla > Scylla paramamosain. The sequence goes on from NC_087192.1 coordinate 7,707,656, forward strand.
AAAACGAAACGAAGATCAGCGAAGGAGGAACAAAAACAAGGAAGTGCCTACGAAGAGCAGAGTTAACAAAGGAACAACTGAACAATGAACTGCATAGGAAGAGTGAACCGAAGGATAAACAAGGAGAAACAAGTGAGTGGGAAAGAGCAAAGTGCACCAGGAAATGGGCACAAATGATTACGAATGGGAAATGCACAGAGAGGCAAAATAAAGGATGCAAACTAATAAAATACAAAAGGACACAACATACTTGTCATACAGACGGCAAAAGACGCTGTGAAAACAAGTCAATGCTGGAATGGAACTTTAAGAGCAAAACGTACATTTAATTCCTACGAAAACAGACACATTGTAAGCGTTTCCTGTATAAATGTCAATGAGATGAAACTCAAACACCATCAGGAGGAGGAGAATTGCGCCAAACACTCATTCCCTCACGCTGTTTTCAAAGAGTAGAACTGGACTGCAACTTCCCTAACTGGTGCTGAACGATGGAATGCGATTAACACTTTCTGCACCGCCTTTGAACTGTTGTCTGTGCGATGTCAGCTGGAGTAGTTAAGTGAAAGGCGAGCATACAGTCTGTTTAGATGTTGTAGTTATTTGAGAAAAGCAGCTTACCTAGAATTAAGTAAACATCCGTCCATCTGCTCTCTCTCTCTCTCTCTCTCTCTCTCTCTCTCTCTCTCTCTCTCTCTCTCTCTCTCTCTCTCTCTCTCTCTCTCTCTCTCTCTCTCTCTCTCTCTCACCCTCTACGTCGAGAAAGGAAGGGAAACAGACAGATAATTAAGATAAGGAAAATTAAACCAAGGAAATAAAACCTGATGCAGAAAGGGAGAACGGAGGCGGAGGACGAGGAGAACGAAAGCGAGGGAAAGGAATGAAGATAAAAGAAGGAGGAAGAGAAGGAGGAGGAGGAGGAGGAAAACTGTACCCAACGTGAGTAGAAAATTGCCTACTAGCAACCGGACAGACTCAACAATTTTATGCATGAAGGAAATGGTGGTGGTGGTGGTGGTGGTGGTGGTGGTTATTGCAGTTTTGTTACATGTATTACTGCATAGAATGATAAAAGAATAATGTGTTGATTGATTGATTGATTTAGGCCACCACAGCAAATTACGGCGAAAAAAAATAAGAAAAGAAAAAAAAACAGGAAAATAAACTTGTATAAAGGTGAAAAGATAAATACAAAAAAAAATATATGGACAGACAGACAGACAGACATGCAGACAGGTAGATAAACAGATATGCAGAGAGATGGATTGGTAGGTACTGATGGAGAGATAGGTGAATATTCAGACATAACTAGGCCGGCACATCCATACATACATACATACATTACATACATACATACATACATACCGAACAAACAGACAGACGGGCATAAACAAATAGACGAAAGCTTTCCACTATTGTCCTGTTTGTTCTATATTCCCTACTATTAACAAAAAAGATCACCAAGGACTGACGTTGTTTGCTGTCCTTCTATAATCTAACGTAATCCCTTGGACTCAACATAATATAGATAGTAACAGTGCTGGCTCTCATTCGCTGCAGCACAATACTTCTACACACACAACGCAGCACAACACATGCCAGTCCTCACGCATCAAAATACCGCAACGCAAATATTATTACAATTCACCTCAGATAAAATAATAAAAATAAAAAAATAACAGTAGGATACAACAAAAGCCCTCTGCACCAAAATATCAACACACACACACACACACACACACACACACACACACACACACACACACACACACACACACACACACACACACACACACACACACGCACACACACACGCATTATCACATCAATCCTATTTATTTTTCTTTTTTTTTCTTTTTTTCACCAACCACAATCTAGAAAATCACTAGAATATATGCATAGCCCCATCCTCTCTCTCTCTCTCTCTCTCTCTCTCTCTCTCTCTCTCTCTCTCTCTCTCTCTCTCTCTCTCTCTCTCTCTCTCTCTCTCTCTCTCAACAATTCACGCTCACCTTTCATCCTTCCTTCTCTACCCCATCATCCTCTCATCCATCCACACCTTCCATCCATCTCTGTCTTCTCTTTTCCTCATCGACACTTAATAATCCCAGAAAAATCCCAATTACTCACTACGCCAGCAGCTTCCTTACCTCGTTACAATTTAGCAGGATAACAGCAGGCAAGGATGACTTCAGATTCCTTTTAATATACTGAATAATGCAGTTTTAGAGAGAGAGAGAGAGAGAGAGAGAGAGAGAGAGAGAGAGAGAGAGAGAGAGAGAGAGAGAGAGAGAGAGAGAGAGAGAGAGAGAGAGAGTAAAAAGGTTAGTGTCAGGGAGTTCGTGAGAAAAAGAAGAGAGGAGGAAAGAGGAGAGAGTATACGAGGGAATGAAGAAAACTGGAGCAGCAATATGAAGGAAAATGAGGAACAGGGGAGAGAGAGAGAGAGAGAGAGAGAGAGAGAGAGAGAGAGAGAGAGAGAGAGAGAGAGAGAGAGAGAGAGAGAGAGAGAGAGAGAGAGAGAGAGAGAGAGAGAGAGAGAGAGAGAGAGAGAGAGAGGTACGAAGTTTAGCGAAGTAAGACGAAGAAATAAGAAGAAAAGGAGAGAGGAAAGATAATAAAAGTGAAAAGTAGGCAGGGGAAGGAGAGAGAAAGAGATAAAGTGGAGAGGAGTTTCAGAAAGAATAGCAAGAAGGAAGGAGGAAAAATTCTGAAATATATAAAAGTATTAAAAAGACTTGGAAAAATGGAGGTCGTTGATGATATAAAAATATATTACAGGTTTCAAAACAAAGATTAAAAAAAAAAAAACAGGATCACGCTTTGAGGTTAAAAAGAACTGGGAAGGGAAAAAAAATGTGCATGTTTTGAATGACAAAAAAAATAATTACATTAAAGAGTTGAAATATTTAGATGAGAGAACACATTAAAAAGGCCAAAAGATTAGAAAACTATTACAAGGTCAGAAGACTGTAAAAATATAACACAGCAGGATTAAAATGAAAAAAAAAATACATAACCAGATTAAATAAAAATTTTAAAAAAAGCAAAAAGAAAAGTTCACATAATGGAAAGTAGATCGTGTTAAAATAAACATACTAGAAAAAAAAATCATTACAAGGCTTAAAAGTGGGAAAAAAAAAAGATTAACAGCAGTACTTTCCAACTTTTTCCCTCACTAGCTCGAGTACTTTTCAGAAAGATAACACACAACAAAAACACCCTTTAACTCATTCACAAGTCAAACACGAATACGTATAAACAATAACCCTTTCCTGGGATACGGGTTAGTTGGCGTAGGAGAGCGAGGGAAGGGATGACGCAGGGAGGCCGAGGAGAGCACATAGAGACAAACAGGAGAGGAACAAACAGCCACGTACCCTAAACCCGGTACTCAAACAAGCTCTAATTAACCAAGTCACATAAGAGAGTCCCTTCTCAACCCACACAAACTTGACGGAGACGAAGATGAAGCGACGAGGAGGAGGAGGAGAAGAAGAAGGAGAAGGAGAAGGAGGAGGAAAGGACATGGACACGAGGACTGGACCCAAGGCACACAAACTTAATGAAAGTGACGATGAGGGCAAGAAGGAGAACAAGAGGAGTTAATGAGCTCAAGGGACACAAACACGACGAAAAGGACGACGAAGAGCAGAGGAAGTGTAAACTGGAGGTACATAAACAAGGCACAAAGGATGATGACGAAGACAATGAGATAAAGGGTGACAAGACGAGCACGAGGGTGATGACGAAGAGAATCAGAACCTAAGAGTTTTTATCATCATCGTCACTATAATCATCATCATCACTACCATTATCATCAGCCAATATGCCTTCTACAGTACAATGGCCTCTCCCAGTCTCCCCCACTGAGTGCTGATCGTCACTTCAGCCAAGCCAAGTAAATTTTTATACCCATTACTCTTTAACGCCATGTGATTCAATAAAACTATTTTCAAAAGCCACAGATTTGATTAGGCGAGTTCCCACGGATGTTTCTCCCACTTATGACATAGAATTCTTGTTAAATGATCACTAGAATCGTGAAAACACCCCTGAAAACATCAAATAACTTCCACTACAGCCACCTAACACTGCATGCTCGTGGAAAGACACCGAGACGTTTATCAATATGGTTCCCTATAACATAATTTCTTCTAATCCTTCAATCTGCAACCTCAAGAAACCAGCCACGCCTAAAACACTCCTATTCCCAACCTTGCCCTAAACTCCTCTTCCCTCTCCCCGCACCACAGCCAGTGCAACCCACAGCAATCTAACATTCCCTAACTCATCACAAAATTCAATTACCTCAGAATCTAACGAACTCAATTTTGGCGAGCTACCATTGCTTAATCTACTCAAATTCCAAATGAGCCCCAATCGGTGGCCAGTGCGGGCTCGAGAGGAATTGGGCTTTATTCGGATACCTTCACCTGTTAGTACACCTGAGTTCACCTGAGCATCGCCCAAGATAATTAGGGATTAGGAAACGGGGTGGGAGGAGCAGGGAAGGGAAGGAAACAGAAAGGGACATAGGGTAGAAAACGAAAGGAAAGGGAAGGAGGCAGAGGGTGGAAAAGGGAAAGGATGTAAAGGAAAGAGATGGGAACAGAGGGAGGAAAAGGAGTAAGACATAGTGGAATGGAGAGGAATAGAAAAGTAAGTGTGAATCAATGTGTACAGGAGAGGATGGAATGAGATTGGATGGGTGGAATGAGACAGAACTGGGAAGGGATGTGATCTAGTGTGACAAAAGAGAAGGAGCATGATTAGAAAGGCTAAGAAAATAATCAATCACTATGTAAAATGAGTGGAATCTTGTCCTTTTCTTAGTTCTGAAGCGGAGTACAAAACTGCAGTTGAAAAAAGCAAACCTAAATTACCGCTTAAATGAAAATAAAAACACTGGAAAATGTCTTCATGTTTACGATCGCTGGTTAAAAATTACAAGTCAAGATCACGAGGTACGTCTCTCTCTCTCTCTCTCTCTCTCTCTCTCTCTCTCTCTCTCTCTCTCTCTCTCTCTCTCTCTCTCTCTCTCTCTCTCTCTCATAATGGTGTTGGTCTTGTTTCTCCTAATATTCCTCTGGCAGACTACATGTTGGTTTTCTGTCGTATTACTGTCACATTTAGACACTTCCAGCCTACAGGGAACTTAATATATATCATGTGGGAATGCCTTTTGTACCTGTGTGTGTATATGTGTGTATGTGTGTGTGTGTGTGTGTGTGAGACGATTCCATGGCTTCCCTGTCTCTCCCCCTGTTCCTCTCCCTCTCACTCTCTCGTCAACAAAGAGCATTCTGACACCTTTCCCGAGGCGGCCAGTGAAAGCCTTAATCACGCGGGCTTCGAGCATCACCGGGGCATTAGTAAACAGCCGCGGGAAAGCCTCGCCTCGCCTCGCCCGCACCAGCGACGGCGACAGGAGTGTGAGGAGTAAACATCGCCATCTGGAGGCTTGTCTCTAGGAAACTCCTGCCGCCGGTGTTGTGTTATGAGAGCGAGATGTGATGGATTTTCTTATGGCTGAGTTTGTGGTGACTATTGCTATTGTTGCTATTGCTGCTGCTACAACTATTAATGCTACTACTACTACTACTAATGCCCCTGCTGCTGCTACTACTACTATTATTGTCGTTGGAGAAAGATTATATTCATCCCTCTCTAATACACAAAAAATTCTTACTACTACTACTACTACTACTACTACTACTACTACACTACTACTACTACTACTACTACTACTACAACTGCTACTTTTACTACTACTACAACTGCTATTATAAACCTTTTTCACTCGTCTCACTGTCCTCCTCTTTCGGTTCCCCAGATCTTCCACCTCCTAATCCTCTCTCGCCTATCTTCCCTCTTTCCCTACCCCCTCCTCCTCCTCCTCCTCCTCCTTTTCCTTCTCCTGACGGTGCTACGTATGCAAAGCGTCGCGTCCCAGGCTGGTTCCTTGTCCTCTGACTTGTCTTACCTCAGACCAGCTTTTATTTCCTCTCCTCTTGTTTATTTTTTTCGTTTTTGTTTTCAGCACAGCGTTTGTTTAGCTGCCTGTTTGCCTCTGTTTGATTATGCTTTGCTCTCCTTTTTCTTTGTTTTATCTTGGCTTCTGGTGTGTGTGTGTGTGTGTGTGTGTGTGTGTGTGTGTGTGTGTGTGTGTGTGTGTTGGGGTGGATGAGCGCGTGGGAAGGTATGTCTGTGCGTGTGTATTTTGTTTTTTGTTGGTCGTGTGTTGGTGTTGCTCTCAGCTCCTCTGCGGGCCGCTTAGCTTTTGTTCACGAGCACCTCCATCCGAGAAAAATGGTTTGCAAAAAAGATGTGTGAATGAGAAGGTGGTGGTGGTGGTTGAATGAAATGTCCCTGTGTGTGTGTGTGTGTGTGTGTGTGTGTGTGTGTGTGTGTGTGTGTGTGTGTGTGTGTGTGTGTGTGTGTGTGTGTGTGTGTGTGTGTGTGTGTGTGTGTGTGTGTGTGTGTGTGTGTGTGAGAATGTAAATATATTACTGCATAATTAATAATGACAATAGGGGGGGAGAGAGAGAGAGAGAGAGAGAGAGAGAGAGAGAGAGAGAGAGAGAGAGAGAGAGAGAGAGAGAGAGAGAGAGAGAGAGAGAGAGAGAGAGAATCCAGCCGGTGATATATCAGGTGTGATAGGGTTTAGTGAGAGGTAAAAACAAATGATGACAAGATGTATAAGGTGTCTGTCTGTGTGTCAGTTTCTCTTCTCCGAGACATCCACATATTCATAAATTCATCTATCTACCCATCTCTTACACACACACACACACACACACACACACACACACACACACACACACACACACACACACGAAATAACAGCCCATTGACACTCCCGCCACAACCACCACCACCAAAACATTTTCCACGGACAGAAAACACCACAAATAAAACAAATTAACCAACAGGGCATTACACGTGACCGGAATGTCCACCACGACAAACCTGGGAAAGGAAACCACGAAACGAAACTTTCAGCGGGAAACAGAAAATACAGAAACATCTCACGTACTTCCATTGTTCCTGATAAACGTCTTCACTACGTTACCCTTTTCCTATACTTATCTCTACTACGCAATTGTATTTGTCGTTCTGATTCCCTTAGTCCAAAAAAAATCAAAAGGCTAAGAAAGGGGAAGAAAGGAGGAAAAAATATCTTCGGTCAGCTATACGAGGGATAATTCAAGTCTCTACTTATCTAATACTGTGTTAGGCATGAGAGAGGAGGAGGGAAAGGATATAGCGTGGATAGGAGAGACAGAGATGAGAACTGGAGAGCGCCTAAGTTGTGGGTAACTCAAGGAAAATGACTGGAGGCTGTGAGGTGGACAGGAAATAGGCAAGTGAAGGGTGTTTGATATGGTGGCGGGCAAGGAGCAGGTAAGTGAAGGGTTGTTGGCAAGGTGGCGGGGAGGTGGAGAGGGTGGGCAGGGAATAGATAAGTCATGGGTGGGTGAAGTGAGGCAGGATACTGGCTTATAATGATACTAATTGACCTCTCTTTTCATTTCCAGGTGAGTACTGGAGGTGACTGTCCCGCGCTTCTGGTGAGTAAAATGTGTGTGGGTATGGCCGTAGATGGACGAGTGTTTGTTTACATAGTCAGAAGTTAGGTAATATACAATGAATAAGTTACAGCTAGGTGGTTCAAATCCCCTTATGTTCAAGATCGAAAGGAAAAACGCTATTATATTAGAACATAAAAAGAAAGAACATAAGGGAAGCTGAAAGAGTCCATCAGGCGTACACGTGGCAGTTCCTGTATAAAACATACCTATTCATATCCACCTATCATCTACAAATTGACCTTATCTTCCTTTCAAGCTCCCTATTGCCTCGACATTAACAACCTGACTCGACACTCGGATATTGCACACACAGACGCAATAAATAGGAGGAACACATGAAGCAACGGTGTCAGTACCCTAACACACGAGTCTTGGTAAGCAAAATGTGAGGCTTAAAGGAGAGGTGATATTCTGTAGACATATTTTGATCTGATGGCGTGAATGTTACAGAAATCAATCTACAGTTCTGATCTGTCACGTGTATCTTCAAGTCGCGGCTTTGATGTTTAAGCAATGTGAAGAATCTCTCACCTTTTTGCAGTATTACCAGTTTCTCATCAGCTATTCACGTGATATTGCAAGGTACAATCAATCCGTAGTTATCCGCATGTGTTTAGATTATTAGTGTGTGTGTGTGTGTGTGTGTGTGTGTGTGTGTGTGTGTGTGTGTGTGTGTGTGTGTGTGTGTGTGTGTGTGTGTGTGTGTGTGTGTGTGTGTGTGTGTGTGTGTGTGTGTGTGTGTGTGTGTGTGTGTGTGTGTGTGTGTGTGTGTGTGTGTGTGTGTACGTTAGTGCTGAAAAGACTTTGCATATATTTGTATATTTTTAAATAAACAGATGGTGTATGTGTGTTTGCTGTGATATGCAAAGAGGAGCCTGCGCTTAAAAGACTTGCTGCAACGGTTCTCTGATGTAACAGCGAAAACAACCAGAAAGGACAAGTTCACAAAGCCTTCTCATCCTTATTCTCTTTGCGTGCGTGTAACACTTGTTTTTACATGAGTAGGAGCAGGTGTCTAGCCGATAATGTATGAGCATCAACATAAATCAACAACGCAACCGCCACCAGCAACCCACGCAACGCTCCACTGATAGGAAGAGCATATTCAGAAACACTTCAGCGCCACACCTCCACTACGTTCAAAGGATCTAGTCGAATTTACATTTGTTTTTATTTATTTATTTTTTTCATGGTTCTAGTGACATATTAACAAAATTCCTACATTATTAACCAGAGAAACCGTTTTGAGAACCCGACTAATCATCTTTATGGCCTTGAAAAATAGTCGATGTGAGAGAACGGGCCGTAGATGCGCAGGAAAATCTTTTATCAACATTTCTGCCTCGCCTCCGCCCACCACTTTATGGAGTCATTTCAGAGGTATCAGAATGCAGCATTTTTTTTTTCTTTTTTTTCTACACTATTTTTGATTACTGAAATGGAACGAATATTACAATACGTATAGATTCTGAGCATTTTCCACCTATTTTTTTTACTGGCCTTCATACAAAGAACTTTCACTATAAAAAAAAATATATATACGCAAAAAAGACGATTACCATATGGAAAGAAAACACACGCACATACATTTCCATTCATTGTAACGGGTGGAAAACAGAAAAAACAGGAAAGAAAACTTGCCTACGAGGAGTTTTCTTGTATATACGAGTACTTGAGTGACGGGGAAGAAACAATAATATGCAAATAGTTGTAAATGGGAGAGACGAGGGTTGAGGTAGAGGCGCTGTTTCTTAGGCCGCAGTGACACCTTCCTCTGTTATGGGGAGCAAGTAGGTAGAAGGCAAGGGAGAAAGGCCAGTAGTAGGACGAAGAAAAGGCAGGTTTGGGACTTGAAGGAGGCTAAAGGGAAGGCGAGGAAGGGGGCGAGGTGACGTTAAGGAAGGGAAAGATGACGTGCATGGGAATATAGTAAGGAGGAGAATGAATATATGATAGCTAGGAGAAAAAATGTATACACTGTTCAGAATGTGAGTATGGATAGCTGAAGACGCGAAGAGTACGAGGAAAACTGTACCAGAGAAGGTGTATGAGTGAAAATACATGTGAATAACGTAAAGAAGGGGATGAATACATGACAACAACGGGAAAATGGACCTACAGCTGAGGATATGAGTATGAATAACCGAAGATGAGAAGTACAAGAGAAACACTGCACGAAGGAAAATCATATAACTGAAAGCGTAAAGGGAAAAAGTACAGAAGGAGGAAAGGGGAGGCTGAGGAAATACAGTTAAAGATGAAGATGTACATAGCCGAAGATGAGAGAAGATGCATAAGGATAAGAGGAGGAGGAGGAGCCGTTAGGAAGCGTGCGTCTGTATTCCAAAGGGTTAGGAGACTGGCTGGGTGGAAGGAGAACAGAGGAAGGAAGGAAGGAAGGAAGGGAAGGCGATGATTGAATTACCTTTGAAGATACACGCTTTTCCTGCAAGAAGCCGCGGCTGGTGCGGAGAAATACAGTAAGGAGGGAGATCATACAGGGCGGCGAGTAAAGCTTTGCACGATAAGGAGGAAGGCTCGGCTGGTACGGCGGGGAAATTGAGTTCACCACCATCAAAGAAAACGCAAGGCAACAGACCCCCGCAACTCCTCTCTCCCTTCCTACTCCTCCTGGGATGCTCGGTTAAACAAGTACCGCCGCTTGACGCAGCGCTCCTCCTCCTCTATGCGCATTTGTCTGGGTCAAAGGACGGGAAAAGAATATGTATACTTGTATGTCGATGTTAAATTTGTGTTCGGATTAGCTTAGCGGTAGATAGAGGAGTACTGGTCTCCTTATTCAGCCTTTGCTTCGGTTTTCTTCCCTTCGGAGCCAGAGAATCGTTGAAAATGTGCAGATTTGTATGTCTATGTTATGTTTGTGTTAGAATTAGCCTACCAGTAGATAGGGAAGTACCTCCGACTTTGTATACTCTTTACTTCTATTTTCTTCCTCTCAAAGTCAGAAAATAGCTGCAAAGTGTGTAGATCTGTATGCCGCGTTCGGATTAGCTTACTTTATGTGGGGTGTGGTACTAGATAGAGAAGTACCGCCGCCTTTATAGTCTTTGCCTCTATTTTATTCCTCTCGGATTGAAGGAATGGTTAGGATATGTGTAGATTTGTCTTTTTCGGATTAGCTTACTTTATGTGGAGTGTATTAGGCAAGAGAAGTATCGCCCCCTTTACACGCCTCTATTTTTTTTTCCTTCGGAGTCAAAGAATGGTAGAAAAAATGTATAGATTTGTATGGCAATAGTAAATTGTATTGGCTTACTTTATCGGAAACAAAATATACTCTGGCTCTATTTTCTTCCTCTCGGAGTCAAAGGAAAGTTGAAATGAATGTAGATTTGTAGTTCATTGATATGTCTTTTTGTTGAATTAAGTCCAATAATAAAGAACGAATCATTACTCGTTGCCTATATGCAAATTCCTTCTCGAGTCAAAGGGTGGTAAAAGAATTCGGGAGATTAAAGTACCAGATCGTTATTCTATACATGTGTTGGGGGACCCTTAACGCGAACATCCGAGAGAGAGAGAGAGAGAGAGAGAGAGAGAGAGAGAGAGAGAGAGAGAGAGAGAGAGAGAGAGAGAGAGAGAGAGAGAGAGAGAGAGAGAGAGAGAGAGAGAGAGAGAGAGAGAGAGAGAGAGAGAGAGAGTCTACTTTCTTGGCGGTGTAATGGGAAGCAGAGACGCAACGCAAATCTTTAGGCCTTTCAGAGTAAGAGAATGATAAACACAATATGCAAAGCTGTGTGATATCTATGTTGAATTTATATAGGAATTAATCTATTTCTTTTAGTTTTGTGTAGTGCCTCTATTTTACCTCCATACAGATACGGAGAAGAGTACTTAACAGAAGCAAACTTTAACTTTCAGCTTTGCACAACTTAACAAAACATAATCTACCCTAACTTACGCTAACATCAAAAAACCTACCCTAACATATACTGACTTAACGAAACATACCATAACTTAACCTGACCTAAGTTAATCTAACCCAACCTCTCAAATATTACCTAATCGTTTTATGACAATACTACATTGCGACGGGGCACTTCACCTAACCTAACCTAAGTTAACCAGACCTAACATAACGCCAACCCTTACGCTTCCTCCAACTACGCGAGAAACTACGTACAACAAAGGGCCTTTAATATCGCAGCGAATTCGGTTCAGTTCAGCGTGTGTAAAATTTCTGCAAGGAATGAAAAGGAAAAGAATAGTGTTTTAAAACGTCCCAGTTACCTTCAGTGGAAAATTAAATACATGAAAAAGAGAGAGAGAGAGAGAGAGAGAGAGAGAGAGAGAGAGAGAGAGAGAGAGAGAGAGAGAGAGAGAGAGAGAGAGAGAGAGAGAGAGAGAGAGAGAATAAATGAAGCAAGAGAGGAAAGCAATGTTCTAAAGGAAGAGAAGCCAAATTAAAAAGTCTAAGTTCTCGAAGCATGAATAAATTTCTTTTACAATAAAAATGTGGGAATTGGAACCTGTGGGATAATGCGGGAAGAGGAAGAGGAGGAGGAGGAGGAGGAGGAGGAGGAGGAGGAGGAGGAGGAGGAGGAGGAGGAGGAGGAGGAGGAGGAGGAGGAGGAGGAGGAGGAGGAGGAGGTCGAGAAAGAGGAAGAGGATAAGGAGATAAAGAGGAGCACGAGATAACAAGGTAAAAGGAAAAGGATGAAGAGGACGAGAAAGAAGAGAAAAAGGACGAATGAGGAAGAGATTGAAAAGAAGAACGAAGGAAAAGAAAACGGAAAAGGAGGAGATTACTACCAATACTACTACTACTACTACTACTACTACTACTACTACTACAGTGATAACGACAACGACGAAGACAAATAAATCAGAAACTTAATATAGCAGAGAAATTAACCACAAAAAAAAAAATTAATGAAAAAAATACGTCTTAACGAACTATCTGAAACGAAACAGAGAGAGAGAGAGAGAGAGAGAGAGAGAGAGAGAGAGAGAGAGAGAGAGAGAGAGAGAGAGAGAGAGAGAGAGAGAGAGAGAGATTACACAGGACTCATTACTGCCTCTGTAATCCGGAGCTATTAAACGTAACTGAGTCTCCTGCGGTACAGAAAAAAAAAAAGGAAGGATATTGGAGAGAAAAATATCAAACACTAAGGATGAGAAACTGGTAATTATGGCCAGGAAATTAAAGGAAAACATTATCTGCGTAGTAAAAGCCACAAAATGATCATGATAGTAAAGAATGAGATAGAAAGAACAAATGAGGAACAGATACAAATAATGCCTGTATTTTTAACTCCCTTGTTCCTTCATCCGGAATATTTTCGAAGGCCACAGAGGTTAGCAGTAGTTCTCGTATAGGTGTTCTCCTTAACGTCACTGTAGAATTCTCATTAAGCTATCAAAGAACCTCGAAAACAACCTTGAAAATAATAATAATAATTTCTTCAACAACCTGTTAATCGAAGGAAGGAGAAATGTTCCCTAATATAGTGTAAAGCTCTAGTACTATCACTAGAACCATGAAAACTACCTTGAAAATCTTAGACAGGCACTCAAATCGAAGAGACAAGGAATTATTTATTATTAGCCGTGTAGAACTCTCATCAAAATGTCACTAGAATCATGAAAACTACCTTGAAAATCTTTGATAACTTCTCCTCTACCAGTTAAATCGAATGGACAAGTTTTCCTTATAAATCGTCTACAACTCTTGTTAAACTGCCACTGGAAATATGAAAACAACACTGAAAACTCTACGCAACTAGTTTCTCCTACTGCCTGTTCAATATAAGAAAAGAGACGGCGAATATTTTGGAAAGACGAAGCTAAGTGATGAATAGGAACTGAAAAATTAGAAAAAATGTATAAGTGGATGAAAATGTTATTCATTAAAGACAAGTACATAGAGATGCAGGTAAAAAGTGAAACAAAGATAGGAGATAAGGAAAAAAAAGTGAGAAACATGAATAAATAATAAAACTGGGATGAAGAGTAAGAGAACAAATGTAAGGAAATTACAAAAAATAAATAAATAAATAATACGATGCTAACAGAGTGAAATATAGATAAAAGATAAGAAAAAAACTAGCATGAACTTGTGAGGCAAAGATTATAAAAAAAAAAGTTTAAAATGGTGTGAAAAAAATATCGCAAAAGCTGGTAGTATTAATAAAAAGATTCCATGAACGAGGATGTGGAATAAAAATTAAAAAAAATAAATAAATATATAAAAGTGAAACTAGAAAAAGAAAAAAAACTAAGTGGTTGGAGAGAAATGAAAAATAAAGCAAGTAAAAACAAAATGAAACTCGAAAAAGGTGATGTACGAAATTAAGAAGGAACGTGAGATTAAACACAATAAAAAAAAAAACAAGAGAGAAGCGAAACCGGAAACGAAGAAAAGTTTGCGATAAAAAAAGATAAAGACGAGGAAAAACTTGACTTGTTATGACTGAAGAAAGTTAAATACGATACACTTGATACACTTCACAGAGAGAGAGAGAGAGAGAGAGAGAGAGAGAGAGAGAGAGAGAGAGAGAGAGAGAGAGAGAGAGAGAGAGAGAGAGAGAGAGAGAGAATCATAAGGCGAGTATTTCCACGTCATTTTGCACAGAATTAATTTTGGGAATATTGAAGAGATAGGAGGAGAAAGAGGAGGAAAAGGAAGATGAGAGGAGGAAAAAGAGGAGGAGGAGGAAGGAAATGTTTAACGTTCGATGGTCGCAGCTAAAATCATAAACGGGTCTCGATTCTTTTTTTTTTTTTTTTGAGAATAAAATCACACTTGTATTTAAGCAATTTGGGTGAATTGGAGAGAGAGAGAGAGAGAGAGAGAGAGAGAGAGAGAGAGAGAGAGAGAGAGAGAGAGAGAGAGAGAGAGAGAGAGAGAGAGAGAGACGTTCTTCCTTCAATTTATTGGGGAGAAAGTCATATATCAACTTAGGAATGACTGATGGTCTTTTCCCTCTAATGACACCTAACCACCACCACCACCACCACCACCACCATAATACTGTTCCATCACCCTATTCTACCTCTTCCCTTCATTCCCGCTCATCTATTTTCTCTCCTTTCTATCTCTCGTCACCACCATCACTACCATCACCAGCCTAATACTAGTCCACCATTCTCTCTCTCTCTCTCTCTCTCTCTCTCTCTCTCTCTCTCTCTCTCTCTCTCTCTCTCTCTCTCTCTGTTCTTCTTCCTTCACCATTTTTCACTTTCTACCTTTAACGATCACTATTACCACCACCAATGCATCACCATCATTACATCATCACCATCTACTATAAGCACCACCATGACAAACCACCACCACCACCACCACCACCACCACCACCATTAAAGACACCGCCATAAAACCACCACAGCTTCTTTTATCACCAAAGTTACTACCATCATTAAGTTATCCATGAACAGTTTGTAACGACCCTAAGCTATCACCTTCATAATTAACATCATTACTACTACTACAACTACTACTACTACGAGTACCATTACTAGTACAACTACTATTATCACTACCACTAGTTCTACAATTTGAGCTGCTACTACTGGGAATACTACTACTACTACTACTACTACTACTACTACCAACAACAACAATACTACCACCACTACTATCATCCACACCACCACTACTTTCATCCCACACACACACACACACACACACACACACACACAGATGCTCTCGTCTCCCTGAACGTAAAGTGGCAAGCGATGTCTCCTTTCGTGGCTCCTCTTCCCTCCACACCTTGAAATGGATAGCCTTCTTTTTCTCTTTTTTGTCTCATCCCTTTCCTCCCACGTCCTTATCTGCTAAGTCTGAAGAAGAGGAGGAGGAGGAGGAGGAGGAGGAGGAGGAGGAGGAGGAGGAGGAGGTGTATATAGAGACAGCAACATTCAACTCTGGTTTTCTCCTCCTCCTCCTCCTACAGCTTCTCCGAGGTGTGACACTAACCGACCTGCACACAATCTTTACCATTTATATTACATTTATATTGCCGTCGACGAAATAAGAGAGGGGGAGAGGGAGGAAAAAATGGAGGCTGTGCTTTTTTCCCCAGGGGTCCAAAGGGAGCAGTTGATGGGGAAGGTAAAGGGAGTGAAAGCCCATACAGACTCTCCTGAATTGCGTTGACATTTTGGTGGCAAGAGAAAAGAAAAAAAGGGAGAGGAAAGACTGTAAGGAAGGAGATAAGAGAGACATGTGTTTGTGGGGGAGGGGTGTTGCAGGAGAGGCGTTGAAGTGTAAGAGTATGGATGGAAAGAAAAGAGAGGCGTGGGTGAAGAAAATTGTGGTTCAGGGCGTAGGAATGAGAACGTACGAGTGTGTAGGCGAGGGAAAGGAGAGGTGAAGGGTGTAGGAGGGACGGTTAGTGTGTGGAAGATACGTTATAAGGTTAAGAGAAGGGTTGGTGACGTTAAGAATATCGTAGTGTGCTATTGTATTGTTAAGAATATTGTAGTGTGCTATTGTATTGAAGTGTATGTAAGTCTGTATTGTCTATGGCACAAGTGTTCATGTCTGGTGTGTAGAGAAAAGTCAGAGATACGGAGGTAATCTTTATATAAAAAGTCTTGTCAGTATTCCTGCTCATCTTCCCTTTTCCTTCTAATTTTGTTCAATCTTTCGTTCTTCCATATTCCTCCTCCTCCACCTCCTTACTTCATTTCCTTCTCTTTCCTTTTCCACTTTCTGTTCAATCTCTTCTTCCACCACCTCCTCCTCCTTCGCCTCCTATTCCCCAGGGTGCGAGGTGAAGCCTAAGGGAGGATGTAGGGAGGAAGGGCGCCTTGTCCTCGCCTTGCCCTGCTCCCAGCGCGAGGTAATGACCTAGCTGGGGGTCCTTTCTCACGCCACTTGATAGGTCCTCCTCCTCCTCCTCCTCCTCTTTTGCTGCTACTATTTCTATTTATCCTCCTACTTCTCTTCCTCCACCTCCTCCTCCTGTTGCTGCTGCTGCTGCTGCTGCTGCTGCTGCTGCTGCTGCTGCTGCTGCTGCTGCTCCTCCTCCTCCTCCTCCTCCTCTTCCTACAATTTCCACTTCCTTTTTTTTCTCTTCCTAATCCTTTATCTACTACTCTCCCTGCTTTTCCTCCTTCTCCTCTTCCTTCTTCTTCGTTGGTGCTTCTCTCTATCTCCAGTTTATTATCCATTTTCCTTGTATGTGTATGCTATTGCGCTCCTCTCTCTCTCTCTCTCTCTCTCTCTCTCTCTCTCTCTCTCTCTCTCTCTCTCTCTCTCTCTCTCTCTCTCTCTCTCTCTATATATATATATATATATATATATATATATATATATATATATATATATATATATATATATATATATGGTGAACTCCAAAAACTCACTCTCTTCGTATTTCTTGTTTTATTTTTCCCTTAGCCCAATATTTGCTACACACAGTCTCACTCTGTGTTAAAAAACGTAACATTCACCAAAACTCTGCCGCCGCTGCGTACATTAATCAACAAGCTTCAATGACTTTCGCTTAAAGTTTTGATAGAAATTCGCACATAAACTTCAATCTCTCCTGCAGCGGCGTTCACCAAATTAAGGGAAAACATAAAAGTGGTCATATTTTTAAGGGAAACTCAGGTATTTTTTTTTTTTTTTTTATTCTTCTTCAACGACTCCCCCATACTTGTTATTAATTTTGTACACTTCCATTTCCATCCTGCATGAAGAGTGAGAGAGATTACTTTATGGAAATCACGAGGAATCAAATATAAAGGAAGATATTTACATTTTTTTTTAATTGTTAT
>NC_087192.1:7727500-7742500 GCF_035594125.1 Scylla paramamosain
TGTGTGTGTGTGTGTGTGTGTGTGTGTGTGTGTGTGTGTGTGTGTGTGTGTGTGTGTGTGTGTGTGTGTGTGTGTGTGTGTGTGTGTGTGTGTGTGTGTGTGTGTGTGTGTGTGTGTGTGTGTGTGTGTGTGTGTGTGTGTGTGTGTGTGTGTGTGTGTGTGTGTGTGTGTGTGTGTGTGTGTGTGTGTGTGTGTGTGTGTGTGTGGGTGGGTGGGTGACAGCGAGTGTGTGTGGCGCCTTCTGTTTGTTGGGCATGTAAGGTCTTGTAGTGTGTGTGTGTGTGTGTGTGTGTGTGTGTGTGTGTGTGTGTGTGTGTGTGTGTGTGTGTGTGTGTGTGTGTGTGTGTGTGTGTGTGTGTGTGTGTGTGTGTGTGTGTGTGTGTGTGTGTGTGTGTGTGTGTGTGTGTGTGTGTGTGTGTGTGTGTGTGTGTGTGTGTAAGCAAAATTAAGATATGACAGCAGAGTGAGGCTTCTTAAATAAAGGATTTTTTTTTTCAAGAGTGGATATTTTTTTAAGACTGGGCGTTTTTATATGTGGAATGACAGTTTTCAAGAGTGGATGTATCTTTTGAAGATTGGAGTCGCAGTTTTTAAGAGTGAAATGACGGTGTGATGATTTGCAAGAGTGGAGTGACGACTTTTTGAGAAGTAATAACTTTCCCCGACTAACCCCCTCCAAAAAAATAAATAAATAAATCAATCAATAAATAAATAAATAAATAAAGTACATGGAGAGGTAAGGACAAATTGCAAACGCTATAAAAATCCACATAAAACAAACAAATTAATACAAGGAGGCAGAGACGTTCGTTCTTTAAGAGAAAATCAATATTCTAAAATGACCTCAAATATACCAAATATATAAAACAATTAATAGATAAATAAATAAGAAAGCAACAAAGAGAACAGCAAACGTAAGAACTAACCCAACTTTTTTTCCCTCTTTAAAGTCACAACACAAAGAGATTAAAATGACAAAGAATGTTGCAATTACTGCCAGCGCTCTGAACAAATAGGGAAAAAAAACAAGGAAAAAAAATATATACACTAATAACTTAATTTTGGCTCCTAATGTGAATTGTAGACAAATTGCTTTTGATAACATAAATACTTAATGATAATCCTGAAAAGTGACGAGAAAATTATCAAGAAGAATAACTACGAGAGGGAATTATGTTAAGTTTGAAAGACAATAAATAAAAACATCAACATGACTTGTTATAATTACTCGGAAGTGTGTGTGTGTGTGTGTGTGTGTGTGTGTGTGTGTGTGTGTGTGTGTGTGTGTGTGTGTGTGTGTGTGTGTGTGTGTGTGTGTGTGTGTGTGTGTGTGTGTGTGTGTGTGTGTGTGTGTGTGTGTGTGTACGAGCACAAAATCGCCAAACATAACGTACTTTCACATTTTTCAAACTCCTTTCTTCAGTTTATTTATAGCGAAACATCCACTCCTCTATCTACCTCCGCTCATACAATTCCTATACTCTCTCTCTCTCTCTCTCTCTCTCTCTCTCTCTCTCTCTCTCTCTCTCTCTCTCTCTCTCTCTCAGTACACATCTTTATCATTTACGCCGCTCCCGTCTCACAAATTCTCCAACTTTGCAATGTCTGCCAAAATTCCAAAGTGAGTTGCCTGACGGAGGGACTACTGCTGGAGGAGGAGGAGGAGGAGAAAAAGAGGCATCGCATACCAGGGAGAATATGCAACGACGCGCAAGAACTCAGCGACTCAAGCTGGTATGGGCAGGAGGGACGCAGAGAGAGAGAGAGAGAGAGAGAGAGAGAGAGAGAGAGAGAGAGAGAGAGAGAGAGAGAGAGAGAGAGAGAGAGAGAGAGAGAGAGAGAGAGAGAGAGAGAGAGAGAGAGAGAGAGGATGTGGCGTTTGGAAGCTCGTGGTGGGACATGGGAGAGTCAGAGAGAGAGGAGTGCAAGGACAACGCTTTCACTGAGAGGAATATAAAGACCAGAAATCTCATGAGTTGTGTTTCAATTCGAGCGAGATTTCCCTCCTTATTTCATCCACTTTCACCTCCTTCCCCGTCTCTCCTTCCTTCCCTCTTTTCATTCCCCCCAAATCCTTGCCATGTCCTCTCCCTCCTCCCCTTCCAAGCATCACCTACTCATCTACCATTCCTAACCTTCCCTGTACCCTCCTTTCCTCCCCCTCTCCAGCCCCTCCTTTCCATTTTTTCCTCCATTTCGTATTCTTTGACATTTTCCACTCCCTTCCCCTCCTACCCATTCCTCCTGCTACATATACTGACCTTTTTTCTTGTTTCATAACCTCTGACCTCGCTTTCTTGTTTTGTGGTGTTCATTGGTCTGCGTTCCTTATTTCTTGACCTTTCTTACTTTTTTTATTTGATTTCCTATTAATTCCTTCATTTTTTCCTTCCTCTTTTGCATTCTTCCGTCATCACCCTTTGACCTTCCTCCCCTCTTCTCATCTTCCATACATCCGTCGTTATCTATTTTTGTCAATTTCGTTGCTTATTTCTTGACCTTCTCCGTTTCTTTTATTTATTTATCTTCTTTCATCATTCCGTGACCTTTTCCTTCAGGTTTCTTCCTTCCTTCACCCTCTGACCTTTGCCCCTTACTTTCTTCACCGTAGGCATCTCATCTCTATCTCCTCCTCGTCCTCTTCCTCCTCCTCTCATTATCTAAGTCCACTTCCCTTCTCCTCCTTTGCTATTCCTCTGTTACATTTATCTTTCATCTTCCCGCCTGTCCACCACGCACGGCCGCCACCGCCACCATCACCACCAGCAGGCCTCTCACTTTCACAATCTCTCTCATTATTCCCACTTTGACATTTCATTCTCAACCTGATGACCCTTTTACTACTTCACCATCTCTCCATTATTTCTTTACTGTCTCTTCACAATCTCCTATCCATGGCGCCTCTCTCCTGTCCTCGTGTTTCAGGTCTTTAAAGCTTCAATAGCTCCTCACTATCTATTCACGGTCTTTTCACTATCTTTCCTATCCTTGATGTCTCTCTCTTCTCGTGTTTCGCAAAGGAGGGAAATCACGAGAAAGGAATTAAGAAGATAAGTTAAAAAAAAAAAAAGGACGGGGAGAATATTTTCTTGAGCTTTATTCCAAAGTTTGAATGCATTCCTTTTCTGCTCTTTGATTTCTCTCTCTCTCTCTCTCTCTCTCTCTCTCTCTCTCTCTCTCTCTCTCTCTCTCTCTCTCTCTCTCTCTCTCTCTCTCTCTTAGTTTTTGTTCATTTCGAGATCGTAAGGAGGAGGAGGAGGAGGAGGAGGAGGAGGAGGAGGAGGAGGAGGAGGAGGAGGAGGAGGAGGAGGAGGAGGAGGAGGAGGAGGAGGAGGAGGAGGAGAAAATGATGATGATGATGATGATGATGATGATGATGATGATGATGATGATGATGATGACGAAGATGAAGACGAAGAAAAATGGAAGTAAAAAAGTACAAGAAAATTAAGAAAAAGAGTAATAAGAGGAGGAGGAGAAAGACAAAGAAGAGGAAAAGGAAGAGGAGGAGGAGGACACTTGTTCCAGTCCTGAATTCCTTTGTGTCCCATGCATTGATCTGAATTCCTACCTCCATCCTACACTACCACCACCACCACCACCACCACCACCACCTACTCCTCTTCCTCCTATAACCCATTTGCAAGGTAGCCTACAGTAAACCCTCTTGTGATATACCCATAGGTACAAGAAACAGATTCCCAAGGCAGTGCTGATGCTAGTACTGGCAGTGGTAGTGGTAGTATAGTGGCGGTGGTGGTGGAGTGGTACTAGTGGGGAATACAAGGGTAAGATTACCTCAGGGTCCCCCAAAGGCTGTGCGTCTCACGGAATGTAATATGTGACTTACGCTGGGGTGTAACGAGCCCACGTGTATCTTCGTTTATCTTCGCATGTGTCTCCTAGTGTCTCTCTCCCTCCCTGCCTCCCTCTGTCTCTCCTTGCCTAGCTGTGTAACTCATTGCTACCGCTGCGTCATCTCAATGTCTCCCTCCTTGTTACGTCATGCCATCTGCCAGCCCTAATCTGCAGCCCTCACCTCCCATACCTTCCCCACTGTTACCCATTACCTCCATCTACCTTCCCCCACCCATTAGTCATTTTCCTTTCCCTCCAGGACCCCTCATCTACCTACTAGCTCTCATCCACTAATCTCACCTCCCTTACCAACCCACCAGTTAGCCTACATCTTCACCCCTCTTGCCTCCACATCCACCTAAGAGCTCTCGTCCATGACCTCCACATCTTATTCACCCAAAAGTTCTCAACCAGTCCCCTATCTCCAACAGTCCACCCACTAGGTCTCATCCACTGAACCACCTCCCCAACCTACCAGCTCTCATCCACTGTCCCCGGTCCACCTTACCCATTCACAAGCCCTTTCCACTCACCTCCATCTACTTATACTATCCTACCCTACTACGCGTCCTCTATTCCTTCCTCCTGCCTAACCTTCCACGTCCCTCTGGTATTGATAAAGGGGGGAGGAAGAGGAGGAGGAGGAGGAGAAACGCTGCTGATCTCACAATTGTATGGACAAAGGGAATGTGTTTGTCTCCTCTCCTCTCCTCTCCTCATCCTTCCCTCCATCTCCCAAGAACAAAGGACGTGTGGAAGGAGTAAGGAGGGGGAGGTGAAGGTGAAGGAGACATGTATAACGAATCATGGGTGGTGATTTAACGTGGTGATCCAAGACCTTAGTACTTCATCCCTTATTCAAACATGTAATTAATCCGCCTAGCCCTCTACACCACCTTCCTCTCCTCCTCCTCCTCTTCATTCTCCGCATCCGCCACTCCTCTATACGTAGCTAAATACAATTTCCTCAGTTTCCTGCCACGATAAATTGTATCTGGGTGAAATTAAACGGGGATGATGATGATGATACAATTTCTCTTTGATATATTACTACGTGTGTGAAGGAGAGAGGTTAAGAATGTGTTACAAAGCACTGTGGGCGAGAACGGCGATGTCTAATCTCGTAACTGAAGGGGCACAACGGAACACAAAGGAAGAGCGTCACAGGAGCGGAGATACAACGGGACACAAAGAAAGAACGTTTACGGGAGAAGAAACACAAAGGAACACAAAGGAAGCATTATAATAAGAAATAAAAATATTATAACAGAAAAGATGATCACAAAAGAAAAATATCATAGACACTACGAAATAAAGGAAAAGCGTTGTAGTATAGGAGACAAAAAGGGAACACAAAGGAGCGTTATATTACAAGAGACAAAAAAATAAAGCAATATGACACTAAAGAAAACAAAGAAAGAAAAAAAAAACTTGGTGAATCATTCCTTACGATACTGTGATGAAATTGAAAGAAGCGAATTATAAAGATACGATGAAGATAAAGGTTAAAGGTAAAGTCTCTCTCTCTCTCTCTCTCTCTCTCTCTCTCTCTCTCTCTCTCTCTCTCTCTCTCTCTCTCTCTCTCTCTCTCTCTCTCTCCACGAACCACCGGCAAACCCAGTAAACTAACGAGAAGGTGGTGGGCGAGGGAGAGGCAGGGGAGAGGAAGGAAGGGAGGAGTGGAGAACAGATAAAAGGAAGGGGAGGAGGGAAACAACAAGGAAGGGGGAATATATAAGTGTAGGGGAGAAGAGGGGAGGAACAGGGAAGTGTCTGGAAGGGAAAGGGGATAAGAGGGAAACAAGAGAAAAGGGAGAAAATAGATAAAATGAAGGAAACAAGGAGAGCTTTGGGAAGGAGACAGGGAAGGGAATAAGAGATGGAAAAGAAACAAGAAGAGGTTTGAGGTGGGATAGAGAAGCCAAGAGAAGACAGGTAGAAGTTTAGGAAGGGATAGAGAAGAGAAGGGGAAAGGAAAGGGATAGGAAACAATGGAGATGTTTACTGAGAAAAAGGGAAAGAGAGAAGAGAGGTTTGAAAGAGGAGGAAAAGGACAGGAAAAGAAAAGTTCAAGAAAAAAACAAGGGACGTGAAGGAGAGGGGTAGGAAAAAGCAGAGAGGTTTATTAAGAGAAGGAAAGGGAAAAAAAGAGGTTTGCAAGTGGGGACAGAAAGAGAAACGAACAGAAAACAAAGACAGACTAGGATAAGGGAGAGAAAAGGGGAGTAGAGGGAACAGGGAAGGGATGGAGAAACAGACAGGAAACAACAGGCTTTGAAGGACGAGACGGGGGCAGGGACAGAGAAAGAAAGAAGAGGGGACAGGGAAAGGGAGAGGAGAGAACAACAACACTGGGGGAGGGTCTGGCTAGTGGGGAAGGATGGGAGGCGGTTCCTATTTCGCCGTGAAAAGGGAAATAAATGAAGAGATGCATTACTTATAACGCCTGAGAGGCACGTCACCCCTCAGGAAACGCGGCCAAACGACCCCCATTTACTACTCTCCTCCTCCTCCTCCTCCTCCTCCTCCTCCTCCTCCTCCTCCTCCTCCTCCTCCTCCTCCTCCGCCTCAGGATTGGGTGCGATCACGGTTTAAGTAAAGAAACAAAGCAACGTACTTTCATAACGTGCATTTTACAACTTTCTTATTTGTGTGTGTGTGTGTGTGTGTGTGTGTGTGTGTGTGTGTGTGTGTGTGTGTGTGTGTGTGTGTGTGTGTGTGTGTGTGTGTGTGTGTGTGTGTGTGTGTGTGTGTGTGTGTGTGTGTGTGTGTGTGTTTTGATAAGAAATGGAGCGCAAGGAAAACGGCAAGAAAAGCCAGAGGAACAGAAGACGAGGAGGAGGAGGAGGAGGAGGAGGAGGAGGAGGAGGAGGAGGAGGAGGAGGAGGAGAGGAAAATAAACAGGGACAGCAAAAACACATGCCCCTCCAGAGAAGCATCTACCACATAAAGGCTCCAGATAATTATTGCTATTGGAAATCCTCAATGTGGGAGGAGACGGTGAACAAGGACAAGCTCGCCTCTACCCAGTACACACTCCGGCACAAAGAGGGAGAGAGAGGAAAAAAGAGAGGAGTTATGGGGAAAATAGCCAAGGAAAATGACAAATAGTAAGGATAGGTAGTAAGGATGGGCATGTGTAGTTGTTATATGTATGGTAGGTGTTTTAGATATTATTGTTTCGTATTGTATCAGCTTGAAATTCATCCTTTTGTCAATAAATCAATGCCAGCTAGAATGAATTTACGGATAATATAACGGAGGGTACTTACAAAATCGTCATGAATTGGGTAATATTAGAAAATGCAATCAAGAAAAAAGCTTGATTAAAATGTAGAGCAATTCATTTCAAGCAGTGAAAATAGATATGCACGGAAAAAAAAAAAACAGAAAAAGAGAAAGAAATTGTAAACATCTAGTACCGTACATTGTAGCCTCGGGAAAAGACGAGACAAAAATATTGACACACGCTCACATACCTTCACTGATGACAGGAAACAGCTTAAGTAATCAGACACTTCTCGGCAGACGAAAGAGGAAACAGGATAAGAGAAAGAAATAATATCTAGCAGAGTACATCGTTGTTTTCGGGAAAGACAAAAGACAGAAATATTGAGACACAAACATACCTTCACTGATGATAAGAAACGACCTAAGTAACTGGACGCTTCTCCGCAGACAGAAGGCAAAACAGAGGCTACACGTGACCATTACCTTCACTTCCTTTAGTCACCGTCATCTGTGTGGGAGATAAACAGAGAGAGGATAAGCCAAGAGACAGTCGAGTCAGTAACAAGAAAAGGGAAGTTGCAAGAATCCATTAAATCTATACGTGGCAGCCTCTGTTTCCCTCTATCATTATCATCCATAAATTTGTCTAATCTTCTTTTAAAGCTTCTTGTGACATTCCGAAGGCCACAGAGTTAAATTTCCAGTGGTGCCGGAATGAAAGCTGACGAGGTAACAGAGGTTCAATGAATATACAAAGTTGCATAGAAAGTTATAAAAGTGTTTTAATTTCTATCCATTTGCGACAATGATTCCACGTCAACAGATAATGAAGGCTTGGAAAGTTAAGGTAATGAATATACAGACAGAATTACAGAGAAAGTTTATACAATTCTATATCATAATCTGCATCCATTTCAGACCATAAGCCAAGGCAAATAATGAAGGTCCGGTACATATATAAATAAAATCAATGACGCTTATACAATTTCATATCATAATTTATACTCAAGTAATTGAAACCATAATTCAGCGTAGATAATTAAAGGCTATTACGTACATAAATAAATTCACCGATGTTTATAGTACAATTTCATATTACAAAGTGTATGCATTTTAAATGAAAACATAACTCAACGCAAATATACTTTAGAGTAATAACAAGTACAGCTCCCGCATCCCTCCCTTACACCACTCCTTGTATTCCCTTCACAAATAACTAACCTTCAAGCAATAAACCACAAACCCAGTAACTTAAAAAGCTTTACGCAATACAACACACACACACACACACACACACTACTATTTCAAGGATGTAGCAGAATAAAGGCTATAAATCTCAAGTAAATAGCAAAGTTAAGGAGCTAAGAACACGAGAATCTGTAAAGTAAAGCGCAGAATGCAGAAGTTTCCAGTTAAATCCCATGAAGAGTTTTACCGTCCTTCAAATTAAGCGAGACCGGAATCTTAACTAAAAAGTACCGCGATGGCTGGATTGTTTATGTAAGATGGATGATATGAAGCATCTGAGAGTATTAGAAGATATAGGCTTAAGTGAAAGACTGACAGGGAGTACCAATAAGCGTTTAATCCCTTGGCAGCTGGTAACAGTAAAATACGATTATGATCCTACTCACCTTAGATGAGTTTACTGAGTTTAAGTAAGACTGCAAGCATTAATATATCTTAAATAGTCCTTTAACTCTGAAACTATTAACAGCTAACAAGAATATACCACTTCCTTAATTGTTGGTGTCCTTAAGACGAATTTACTGACTATAAATTAAACGAAAATAAAATAAAACTAAAAGCATTGAAATTCCTTCATAATTCCTTTCTTTGCAGTCTTTCGATTCAAAATTAAGCATTTAGATCACCATTCAGACACGCTATATTAAACCTCTAGTTATGCAGCCAGAAGTCGATACAGGTTAACACAAGCCAAGAGGATACTGAGGACTGTGGATGAATGAAGCTGTCAGTGCCAAGAGGTAGATATGGTCGGCTTCTCCTCCTCCTCCTCTTCCTTCTCCTCTTCTTTCTCCTCCTCCTCCACCTCCTCCTCCACCTCCTCCTCCTATTCATTCTCTACAATGGGCCTTTGTTGTGCATATTTCCTTCTGGTTCCCTGAAGAAGACGCCGAAATAAACAAAAGCTGCCAGTGAAGCCTTAATTGGGAGGTATTTCTTGTCTATTTTGTTTAGCTTCCCATTATCTCATTCTCATTTCTGCGTTGTTCATTCCTTTCCCCGAATACGTGTGTGTGTGTGTGTGTGTGTGTGTGTGTGTGTGTGTGTGTGTGTGTGTGTGTGTGTGTGTGTGTGTGTGTGTGTGTGTGTGTGTGTGTGTGTGTGTGTGTGTCGTAACAGCTTACACATTCTTGTTTTTTGTCTCTTTCGAAATTCCAATATTCATCACTTTTTTTCTTTTACTTTTTTGCTCTCTCTCTCTCTCTCTCTCTCTCTCTCTCTCTCTCTCTCTCTCTCTCTCTCTCTCTCTCTCTCTCTCTCTCGGCCAATCCCCTTCTATTTTTTTCTTCCATCCTCTCAACTTTACATGGAATTAGTTAAGTGCTCCTTTATATTCCTCTCCATCTCCCTTTACGTCTTCCTTTTTTCCTCCCTTTTCTCTTTTAATACTTCCTGCCCATTTAACCCTTCCCCCCTCAAATGCAAACTAGTATTAAAACTCTCTCTCTCTCTCTCTCTCTCTCTCTCTCTCTCTCTCTCTCTCTCTCTCTCTCTCTCTCTCTCTCTCTCTCTCGTACCTCCATCTTTACAATATATCTACTTAACGTTCTCTTTCCTCGTTTCTTACATCACTCACCTATTTATTTTCCCTCTTCCCTCCCTATGCTACCCAACCCTACCCTATCTTACCCTACACTACCCTTGGCCTTCTGTTGCTACCATTGCATATTCATGTTTCGGTCATGTCATCAGAATTTGCATATACAGGCGTCGAGGTGAGGGAAGTGAGACAAAGAATGAACGTTGAATGCACATGAAACGCTATTTTTTCCCTCCCTCCGTCCTTCCCTCGTCAACCTACTGAAGGAAGAGGAGGAAGAGGAGGAGGAGGAGGAGGATGGCGTTATAGTGCGTGGGGTTTAGGGTGTGTCATGAGTTTTAATTATTTTTGTGGGTGTGGTACGAGTATGTGATGATACAAGAGGAATAGATAGAGTGACTGAGTGGTCAAGTGGCAAAAAATGAGGAATTAGTGTTGGTAAGAGAAGATAAGGTGGTGGCGGAGAGAGGGCGGGGGTCTGGTCAGTGTAGGTCGGTGTGTAATGGCAAATGGATGGAGAATGGATGGCTGGACATTGAAGGGTATGGTGAAGAGTGAAGATTTGCATGCGTGTGTTAGTGTGTGTGGGTGGGAAAGGAAGAGGAGGAGGAGGAGGAGGAGAGAAGAATCTATGGACGAGCAAAACAATGAGAAAAATTAATCAATGCTGACAAGAAAGAAGACTTTTGTTGTTGTTGTTGTTGTGTGTGTGTGTGTGTGTGTGTGTGTGTGTGTGTGTGTGTGTGTGTGTGTGTGTGTGTGTGTGTGTGTGTGTGTGTGTGTGTGTGTGTGTGTGTGTGTGTGTGTGTGTGTGTGTGTGTAATGTTATACTTATAAACAATAGTAAACGAAATACCAAGAAAAATAGAAAGTTATACTAATTGGGAGAGAGAGAGAGAGAGAGAGAGAGAGAGAGAGAGAGAGAGAGAGAGAGAGAGAGAGAGAGAGAGAGAGAGAGAGAGAGAGAGAGAGAATGATTACGTGAGATTAATGAGCTCCACCATCGTGTGTGTGTGTGTGTGTGTGTGTGTGTGTGTGTGTGTGTGTGTGTGTGTGTGTGTGTGTGTGTGTGTGTGTGTGTGTGTGTGTGTGTGTGTGTGTGTGTGTGTGTGTGTGTGTGTGTGTGTGTGTGTGTGTGTAGGTGAAGGGCACGCACGCTTACACACGAGGAAAAAGTATGTACGTGTGTATGACGGCGACCATAAAAGTTACTAGTGGGTGCAAGAGTGCGTGAAAAGTGTGACGGACATTATCTAAGTGTGTGTGTGTGTGTGTGTGTGTGTGTGTGTGTGTGTGTGTGTGTGTGTGTGTGTGTGTGTGTGTGTGTGTGTGTGTGTGTGTGTGTGTGTGTGTGTGTGTGTGTGTGTGTGTGTGTGTGTGTGTGTGTGTGTGTGTGTGTGTGTGTGTGTGTGTGTGTGTGTGTGTGTGTGTGTGTTAGCGGTTGATAACAAAACCTGAATTCGACACACACACACATACCCTCTCTCACTCTCACACGCACTCTCTCTCTCTCTCTCTCTCTCTCTCTCTCTCTCTCTCTCTCTCTCTCTCTCTCTCTCTCTCTCTCTCTCTCTCTCTCTCTTGGGAATAGCAACAGACCTATTGGCCATTTCGATGTTATTTGTGATATCCTACACTTAACGATGCTTTAAGTATGATAAGTGTAATAGTAAAGACGAAGGCTGTCTCACCACCACCACCACCACCACCACCATCACCACCACCACCAGTGCATACACCTACCACAACACACAAAAATAATACAAACACCACCTCCCGTCCACCATCACCACCATCACCACATATCACCACCACCACTACTACCACCATCAGTGCCACCCAACACAGCTATACACACGCCACTACTGCGCCATCACCACACATCATCACCACCACCGCCAGCACCGTCACTCACACAAAACAACAAACAAACAACCTCATAGCACAACAACGCACCACCACCACCATCACCACCACCACCACCACCACCGCCACCGTAACCTAACCGTAAAACAAACTCCCTTTACAAAATACACACAAAAAAACAACATTATTTAAATGCTAAACAAAAATACAAAATGAAAATACCGATTACAAAAGCAAACTACACTTTAATTTCTCTTTCGCTTTTTTTCTTCCTATTTTTCCTCCTTTCTTTTCTTCCTCTCACGTCTTTTCCATTTTCATTTCCCTTTACCGTTCTTCCTCTAATTCTCGTTTCCCATCTGTTATTTTCCTTCTCCTTCTCTTCTTATTCCTTATATTATCCTCCTATTCCAACTTCTTTCTGTTACCCCTTTCCTTCTCCTCCAATTCTCATTCTTCTTCTTCTCCTCCTCCTCCTCCTCCTCCTCCTCCTTCCTTCATCCTCTTGTCCTTTGTGCCCTTCTCCTCTTCCTCCTTATCCTATTGTTCCCCACGTCCTCTTCCTCCTCCTCCTCTTCTTTCCCTCCTCCTTCCTTCATCACCTTGTCCTCTATGCCCTCCTCTTAGCCCTGTTCATCCTATTGTCCCCTACGCCCTTCACCACCTCCTCCACAACAAGTCGTCCACCGGTGACCACCTGTTGCCCCTCCCACCTCCACGTCCACCACCACCACCACCACGCAACAGGACAATGATGGACACTAATGGCTGTACTCTCTGTCGCTTTCCGTGAACCGTGAAGCACAAATACAGTCCGTTTTCTTAATTTTTTTTTTTTTTGTCTTTTCCTTGGCCTTCCTTTCATGTCCCCGGAAATGACAGGCAGGGAAGGTCTAACGCGACACGACAACAAGCGAAATGAGTTGAAGAGTTAAATTTTAAAGAACGAGTTTACTAGAGAATAAGAAAATAAGGGAAAACACAAGCTAGGAGAACAAGAAGTAGAAATAGAAAGAGGATTAGATGAAGACGAAGGCAAAAACTAAGAGAAAGTGGTGGTGGTAGTAGTAGTAGTAGTAGTAGTAGTAGTAGTAGTAGTAGTAGTAGTAGTAGTAGTAGTAGTAGTAGTAGTAGTAGTAGTAGTAGTAGCGGAAGAAGGCGAATCTTTACAGAAGCAATAATCAGAGGAAATGTCAAGAATCAAAAAACTCTTTAGTTAGGCACTTACAATTTTATGGGAGAAATAATTCAAGACGCTTTTGGCGGGGCAAGGTTAAGAGGAGCAGCAAGAGGAATACAAATACCAAACGCAGGAAGAAGTGGAAGCAAATAACAAAGCAGGAGGAAGTAAAAAGGAAAGAATTAAGGGGCGGAATGCTCGTTATAAACATGCATCAGCGCAAACATTCACACAAAGTTTACAAGTAACAGTGATAGAAAGATAACAGGGCGGAGGGCAAAGAAACAGAAAAATCTCTAAGAATATAAAAAGGCAAGAAAATAAACAAAATAATGGATGTCTCTTTTTTTATAGTGTGTGTGTGTGTGTGTGTGTGTGTGTGTGTGTGTGTGTGTGTGTGTGTGTGTGTGTGTGTGTGTGTGTGTGTGTGTGTGTGTGTGTGTGTGTGTGTGTGTGTGTGTGTGTGTGTGTGTGTGTGTGTGTGTGTGTGTGTGTGTGTGTGTGTGTGTGTGGCACATGATTAGCAGATTAGACAAATGATGTCGCTATGTAATTTCCGAACAAAAGTGGCATTACCTCTCTCTCTCTCTCTCTCTCTCTCTCTCTCTCTCTCTCTCTCTCTCTCTCTCTCTCTCTCTCTCTCTCTCTCTCTCTCTCTTAAAGCGATACAAATATTACGATTTTTTTTCACATTTCATCACACTTGCACCTTTTTGATCCTCCTCCTTCTCCTGTCCCTCCTCCTCCGTCTCCTCCTTCACCTTTTCTTCCTCCCATCTCCGTCAAACTCTCCCTTCCTCCTCCACCTCCTCTTCAGACAGTTCCTTCTCACTCTGTTGGGCGTTTCAACATTTCCAGGAATATCACATAAGCGAGAAATGAAAGATTAAGCAAGGGTCACTGTGTAATTTTCCCAGCAGTCCACCTGGCCACTGTTTGGAGAGGACTGCCGAGACTACTGTGTAATAAGGCAACGTAATCTCACCTTTCTTTATCAAAATATTTACCCTTGGTTCCTATGAATTCCAAAGTATTCGGTGTTCGTTTTCTGTTCTTAAGATGCGAGAGCAAACGTACATGATAGATACATTAACACACTACAGACTACAAATGTAAGAAGCCAACACGATCGCACCTTTTTTTATTTATTTTTTTTTTTGTAAAGATATTTCAGTATTCTGTTTTTATTCTTAGATACGAGTGTATATGTAAGCATTTGCATACGTAAGCCCATTACTCACATACGTACAAGAATAGATGAATACATATATGCATACATACAAGCACACTACTGCAGTAAGAAGGTAATACAACCACACCTTTTTGTCACAATCTATTCCTTTGTTCCTGCATTTCATTGTCGATGTATTTCGTTCTGTGCTACGATACAAGCGTACACATACATATTTGCACACACATACATTCATGAATAAACTAGATATATGAACGCATACATACATACATACATACATACATATATAAATGAGTACACAGCAAGAGATGGGCATACTAAAACCAACAGCAATTGTTAATGAATACGAGTATAATAGACACAATAATCATTAATGATAGCACATGCACCGAGAATTAAACACACACACACACACACACACACACACACACACACACACACACACACACACACACAACCACTTCTACACCTCTCTCTCTCTCTCTCTCTCTCTCTCTCTCTCTCTCTCTCTCTCTCTCTCTCTCTCTCTCTCTCTCTCTCTCTCTCTCTCTACTGTTACGGTCATGTTAAGGTAAAAAATAAAACAAAAAACATCATCACCAAGACACGAACAGAAGAGTATGTACGAGGATAACAAGCAACAGATTTAAATCAAACAAAAGATAAATAAATATAATTAAATAAAGGCAGGTAGGCAGTTGAAGGCAACACTTTTTTTTTTCATTTATTTGTTTATTTTTTTTACTTCAGAATTCAAAAAGGTCTAAAGTAATTTAATTAGTAGAGTTTTAGCTTCCCCTCTCTCCCTCCTCCCTCCTCCTCTCCCCACACACCACACTCCTCTACTCCCCCTCCCATCTCTCCTCTCCTCTCCTCTCCTCCTCC
>NC_087192.1:7745000-7747500 GCF_035594125.1 Scylla paramamosain
ACTTCGTAATGATAATGATGATGATGAGAATGACAGCACTGATGATAACGATGCTGGTGGCGGTGGTGGTGGTGGGAGTTTGGATAATGAAGGAAAGACTGGAGAAAGAGAAGAAGGAATATTAAGAAGGATAGGAAGAGGAGGAGGAGGAGGAGGAGGAGGAGGAGGAGGAGGAGGAGCATTAAGTAGCTACACTTAAGCCAAACTGATGATCATCTTTTGTCTAATAGTAATTAAGGTCTGATTACCTGGTTGGTGGTACAATCCTTTAATTACAGGTGAGAGAGAGAGAGAGAGAGAGAGAGAGAGAGAGAGAGAGAGAGAGAGAGAGAGAGAGAGAGAGAGAGAGAGAGAGAGAGAGAGAGAGAGAGAGAGAGAGAGAGAGAGAGAGAGAGAGAGAGAGAGCATATCCACCAAAAATCCGTAATCCCATCAGCCTCTATCAATCCTTTTCACAGAAGGAAGAAAAAGACAACAACCACGAAAGACAAGTGGGAGAAAACAGTGGAAAAGAATGGCATAAAAGAGACAGCAAAAATATATATATATAGCAAGGAGGAGGAGGAGGAGGAGACGAAGCAGAAGAACCTGAAGAAGAATGATGAACCAGACACACACACACACACACACACACACACACACACACACACACACACACACACACACACACACACACACACACACACACACACAAAGAAAGATGAAGAAAAAGAAAGACAAATAGAAGACGAATGCGAACATTACTGAGGTACAAGAACAACAATAACAAAAACAAAGAAAGTAAACAAAACACACAGAACCAACAGGGCAGAGAACACTTGAACACCACAGAATCAAGGAGAACAGCAGTAGTGAAGAGAGAGTATACAGAAAAACAAGGAGAGATGAAGGAAGACAGAGAAAGAGGGAGATGAAGACAGGATAGATAAAACAAAGCAAAGACAAAAGAGAACGTAATGGAAGAGAAACACGATGAGAGAAGTAAAGAGGAATGACTGGAAATGAATTAAGGGAAGGAAAAAGGACACATGAAGATAAAAGGAGGAAGGAACGAAAAGGGAAAAGAATTAGAAAATCAATGAGGTGGAATGAAAATGACAAGAGAACGAGAGAAAAGAGAATGAATAAAAGTGAAAGACATGGAATGACACAAAAAAGGGATAAGCGGATGAAAAGGAAATAACAGAAATGAATGATGGGGAATGAAAATGGGAGGAGGAAGAGGAAAGATTAAAAAAAAAACATAAAAGGAAGGAAAATGAAAGGATTATAAATGGAAAAGCTAAACTGAGGAAAGACAAAGGATGAAGGTGAGGAAACGATGGCAGGATGAAGATAAAGGATTGAAGGGAGGGGAGGGGAGGGGAGGGGAGGGGAAGGGAGGGGAAGGGAAGGGAAGGGAGGTGTATTATTATTATTATTATTATTATTATTATTATTATTATTATTATTATTATTATTATTATTATCATTATTATTATTATCATATATCATAAGATAAGTTTGTTGCTCCCTGTTATCAATTACTATAGGGTGACGAGCAAGGGTCTCTCTCTCTCTTACATTCTTCACTTTCATCCATTATAGAGAGAGAGAGAGAGAGAGAGAGAGAGAGAGAGAGAGAGAGAGAGAGAGAGAGAGAGAGAGAGAGAGAGAGAGAGAGAGAGAGAGAGAGAGAGAGAGAGAGAGAGAGAGAGACTAATGCCAGAGTGAAACTGTGCACAACTTTAGTAGAAATGTTAATTAGTTAAATAGTCAATTAGTTTACATCGATTACGTTAATTACAAGGCTATTATCTCCACCACGTCTCGCACCACCACCACCATCACCAACACAATCACCATCACCACACCTAGCATCCCTAACATCCATTCATACATTCCCTTTCGTTGGTTTTCTACACCCGCCATTATAATCTACCTTCCCTACACAAGACTATCCAGCATCGTCTCCCTCTCTTCTGGACAGTGTGACGCATCAGACAGACAGACAGACTCGTAATCGCCACCAGTGTTTCTTATTCTTAAGCGCGTTTCTCTCATTATTTTTCGCAAGCCACATAGATTAATTGAGTTTCCATAGCGTTCTCTCCCATTATTTGCAGGAGCCTTGTCAAACTATCACTAAATTCATAAGGAAAACTCAGTAATTTGACTAGAGCCTCTTTGAAGTATTAAACGCAAAACAATTATATTCTATGTCAACAAAGGACGAAGGGCAACAAAAGAACGGCGAATAAAAAAAAAAACGCTCGCTGAAAATGCTAGTTGTCAAATAAGAGTAAAAAAATCCGAACTTTGAAGAAACACTTAAAGAGTTCCCCGTTCTGCATCTTTGTTTCTCCTTCAAGTTCCTCCCTTATTCTCCATCTATTAACACAATCCCCGTTAGCACCCACCACCACTTCCCCGTCCAAGTTCACCCTCCATGTTTTGTATTTCCATGTTCTTCCTGTATTCTCCACCTGACAACATACCCCACAGCAGCATCCACCACCTG
>NC_087192.1:7752500-7780000 GCF_035594125.1 Scylla paramamosain
TCTCTCTTCTCTAAGAGATTTCAAGAGGATCAGAAATTTCACTCTTCACCCTTCCACCAATATATAACTTTTGTCTTTTACGAAGGAGCTTTGTTTTGTGACGCGTTCCTTCCACTTTCTTAAGTAAAGCAATATTTTGTTTCCTACAGTTGCTAAGACCTTGACACTGATAGGATAGGTAAGTGTCTCATTGATTACTTGATTGATTACTTAATTCATTTTGACGACGAAACTAAACGTTCATACCACCAAAGATGATATTGTGAAGGATGATAAACAAAAACAAAGGAAAACAAAATCAGAGACGGAAATTATAATTGTTCGTACGAGTGCGTTCCTTTCCCTAATTACTTCCATAACAGCACGACACGATACCATAAAGATTACAGCCAATGAGCTTATAAGTATGAAGAAAGAGTAAAAAAAATGCAACTACGGAAGAAAGAAGAAAAAAACTACTAGGAAGAAAAAAATACAAAATACAACTAAGGAAGAAAAAAGAAAAGAAAAACTACAACTAAGAAGAAAAAAAGAAAACTACTACTAGGAAAGAAAAAATCAAAGAAAAACTTCCTTTAAACCGGAGCATCAAAAAATAGAACAAAGTAGAAGAAAAACAAAATAGAAACAAGGAACAACTATAGAACAAAATATATCAATAGCGACCACAAAGACAATAGGGAGATGGCCAACTCAAAAAAACTGACCACGCATACACGCACGCACGCACGCACACACACACACACACACACACACACACACACACACACACACACACACACACACACACACACACACACACACACACACATATGACGACACAAATAATGCTTACCTCAAAACTGAACACCCAAATACACACACACACACACAAACACACGAAATGAAAGACACGAAGGGAAGAGGGGAAGCAAGGAAGGGAAGGAGATAGGACGAAGGTCACACAGCGGGGACACCTGGCAAGTCAAGTAAGGGGTGGCTGGCTGGCCTACAGGAGGGTTGGTTGCGTGGCTTATATCATATGGAGATTAACGTGTGTTGAGCTAATGGCGTGTCCCCTGAAGCGCTGACAGGCTCGCAGGTTATTAAATGTCGGGGAAAAGGCAGCTCTAAGTGGCGTGTGTGTGTGTGTGTGTGTGTGTGTGTGTGTGTGTGTGTGTGTGTGTGTGTGTGTGTGTGTGTGTGTGTGTGTGTGTGTGTGTGTGTGTGTGTGTGTGTGTGTGTGTGTGTGTGTGTGTGTGTGTGTGTGTGTGTGTGTGTCAGTGAGCGCACACAAACCGACAGTACCCAAGAGAGCATCTGGAATGACTAGGATTCCTTTATTATATAATTAAACAGCCTTTAGTGTTGGGACCGAGACAACAGAGGAGGAGGAGGATTATACAGATCCCAGAAGGCAGGATGTTCCATAACGAGCCTATCCTCTGAACCACCACCACCACCATCACCACCACCACCACCACCACCATCACCACTAGCAAACTACGTACTGGAGAACAGGAGAGAATGAAGGAAGCAGACACAAGATAGAAACACGAGAAAAAAAATAGAAGGAAAGAAATTACTTGGCTTCCTAGCTTATACTACAGCACCTGCACTTTATCATCCGAGTGACTACGTAGAATAGAGAAGCAAGATGAATACTACTCGCCTGTCCTCACTTGGTCACTAATGATTGGTATATGGAAACGAACATCACTGCACTAACACTACCACCTCATATGACAACACCACTACACCATTACAGAAGTCAAGTATCAAGAAACGTCTTAGAAGTGAGCGACTCAATTATTTTCCTGACTGACTTATCCGTAGCAGGAAGAGAGGATTTTTTTCACCTATTTTCTCCTTGGCGAGTCTCCTTGACACGTAAGAGGGTACAGACGCAGAAACACACACGGAAAAGCGACAAGTAGATACAAGCTGAAAAAAAAAAAAACCACGAAACACGGACAAAATACAAGAAACAAACATATACAGAGGCAGTGGGAGACACGATAGAAAAAGATACTGGCACACGAACACGCGCAAACAAGAGACAACCAAATATGAGAAAGAAAGAAACACAAAACAGGTAAAAGAAAACAAGCACATAGAAAATCAACAGGTGACACGATAGCTAAGAAGACACGGACATGTAAACAGACACGAACAACAGGAACACAAAAAAAACCATCCAAAAACTAACAAAATACAGACCCAAATAAAAAAAAAAAAAGAGAGAAACAGACACGGAGACAAACGTTAAACAAAAAATACACGCAAATACACACGAACAATATGAAAACAAATACAAGAAACTGAAAACAAGATACATACACAAAACAAACAGATAGACAGACACAAACGGAGGTAAAAAAAAAAAAAAAAGTAACTAGAGAAAACTAGAGATGGACACAGCTACTCAATACACACTCACTCGAGAAAGCCAAATTAACACATCGACTTTTTAAAATGAAGATCACACTCGAGCTAAACAACAGGAAGCGAGGCGTAGACAACAAGAGTAAAAACAAGAGTAACAAAACTAAGAGGTGGAGGAGAGCCGGGAACACACTGTAAATATGCGAGTGTTTTTCTTCCTTTTCTTTTATTAATACTAAATGTAGTCAGGCCTGAGGCAGTGAAATCACTTTTGTGTGTAGAGAGAGAGGGAAAAACCGTCGCTCGATGCCAGCCCAGAGAAAAAAGGGATGGGAATAGAAGATGAAGGAAAAAAAAAGGATGGGAGGGATGAGTAGGAGTCAATTTAAGCCAAAGCATGAATAAAGATAAAAAATCCTGACAGTGAAGGATGCTCCCAAGCCAGCTGGGGCCTCGAGAGAGAGAGAGAGAGAGAGAGAGAGAGAGAGAGAGAGAGAGAGAGAGAGAGAGAGAGAGAGAGAGAGAGAGAGAGAGAGAGAGAGAGAGAGAGAGAGAGAGAGAGAGAGAGAGAGAGAGAGAGAAATTGGTTATCATGGGAATCTGTGCTACATTTCACTAGATATTTTGACTGGAGAGAAAAATAGATACCATACTAGGATCCCCTTCTTCTCCTCCTCCTCCTCTTCCTCCTCCTCCTCTACTTTCATCCCCTCAATCTCACTCTCATCCATCTCGTCCTGTCTTCAATTTTTCCTTTCTTTCATTCTGTTGTTCTCTTTTTTCCAATTTTGCCTGTTTTTCCTCATCACTGTACATTAAGTTTTTCATTATTTTCTCTCCATCTGCCTTCTGCTCCATCTTCCTCCACGCCATCAATTTATCTCGCCAGCATCATTAATATAACTTCTGCCCCCCTCACTATCGTCAACACACACACACACACACACACACACACACACACACACACACACACACACACACACACACACACACACACACCTTCCTCCCTTGTGTATTCTAGTAAAGAGGAAAAAGGAATTTTCTCTCTCTCTCTCTCTCTCTCTCTCTCTCTCTCTCTCTCTCTCTCTCTCTCTCTCTCTCTCTCTCTCTCTCTCTCTACAGTAAAAGGAACAAAGATGACACTGGCAATAACAAAACTACTACTACTATTACTACTGCTGCTACTACTACTACTACTACTACTACTACTACTACTACTACTAATAATAATAATAATAATAATAATAGTAATAATAATAATAATAATAATAATAATGCTGCTCCTGCTGCTACTACTACAACCATTGTAATTGAATTTATTTATAATTTTACTGTTATAGGTTATAGCGTGTGAAATCAATAAGATGGAGGAGGAGGAGGAGGAGGAGGAGGAGGAGGAGGAGGAGGAGGAGGAGGAGGAGGAGGAGGAGGAGGAGGAGGAGGAGGAAGAGGAGAAAGATTAAAGGCATAAGAAAGAAATGAAAGAGAAGAATGCATGAGTAAGTGAAAAATAAAAAAAAAGGAAAAGATAATTTATAACAAAATATGAAAAATAAAAAAAGAACAGAAAATGAGGAGAAAGTGGTGTAATGAAAAGGAGAAAGAAGAACAGAAAGATAAACAAAATACGGAGAAGGAAGAGGCACAACGAAAAGAAAGAGGAAAAGAGGGCAAGAAGAAGGAACAGGAGGAGGAGAATGTGCATCGAAAAAGAAAAAAAAAAGAAACGAGAAGGTTAACGCACAAGTAAAAAGGAGAAACAAGATGAAAATAGAGTAAGGAGAATGAAGGGATAGAAAAGACGCATTGAAAAGGAGAAAGAGAAAAGCAGAGCAAGGAGAGAGAAGTGAAAGGAGAGAGAAGTGAAAGGAGAGGTGCAGAAGGAAGAGAATAAAAAAAAATAATAACAAAAAAAAAGGGCAGGAGGGTAAGAGAAGGCGGCTTGGTTTCTCAAGAATCCTCAACAACGGACTCGCTGCGCTGAAAGAAAGACGACAAAACACAGGAGGGAAAAAAAGTGGGGAGAGGTGGACGAGGTTTGAAGAGGCAGGGAGATCGGAGAGGGGAGAAGGGGAGAGGGGAGAGAGGGAGAGGGGAGCGTGAGGAGGCAAAGGGAGCTGAGGAAATTTTAACCTTGCGAAACTTTTGTTGGCTGGTGCTCTCTCTCTCTCTCTCTCTCTCTCTCTCTCTCTCTCTCTCTCTCTCTCTCTCTCTCTCTCTCTCTCTTGCACAAACCACAAACAGACTATCTGCGGAATTTGCCACACGGTGAAAAATAAGGTTAATGAAATACGTGGCAACCAATCTCCTTCTCTTCCTCCTCCTCTTCCTCTAAATTCTTCTCCTCTTCCTCTTTTTTTATCTTTTCTTTTCCTTCATCTTTCTCTTCACTACTTCATCTTCCTCACTGTGATCCTGTTAGCACTAAAATTGCCGTTATTATTATTTTGTTATCACCATCATCATCATCACCATCATCATCACCACCACCACCACCACCATTCCTACCTCCACTATTCCTACCAGCCGCTGTAATGAAAAATTTTGAATATTTCTATTTGTCAAATGAATAACTAAAAAAAAATCAATGAATGCATAATTTATCTAAGAAGACCAAGGAGGAAAATTAAAACAATTAAGATGCAGAAAAATACAGGCCGTGAAAAAAATTAAAAAATATACACAAAAGAAAACATTAAAAACAACTTTACTGAAGTGAAAAAAATAGGAGGGAGAAAGACAAAGAGGAAATGAGAGAAAAAATGAGGAAAAGAAATGAGGGAGGTGAAAAGAGAAGAGAGGAAGAGGGGTTTGAAAGATAAAGGGAGATGAGGAGTAGGAAGATGGAAAAGAGCACGAGGAGATATGAGGTGAAAAAAAGAGGGGGAGGAGGGGAGAGAGTTGAAACAGAGACGTGGCACATGAAACTATAAAGGAAAACTGAAACTGTAATGGGAGAAAAGTTTCAGTGGGATGGATATTGAATATTGTGTGGATGTGGATGTGGTGGTGGTGGTGGTGGTGGTGGTGGTGGTGGTGGTGGTGGTGGTAGCGGCGTCGAGCTGTTAGGCGAGAGAGAGAGAGAGAGAGAGAGAGAGAGAGAGAGAGAGAGAGAGAGAGAGAGAGAGAGAGAGAGAGAGAGAGAGAGAGAGAGAGAGAGAGAGAGAGAGAGAGATCTGAGGAAAGAAACGAACAGGAAACGCAGGAGAAAGGGGGAAGAGGGGAGAATGAACTAGAAAAAGGGTCTCAAGATACTAAAAGGAGAGAAGAGAAAAGGAGGAGAAAGAAGACAGAACACGAGAAAGGAGGAGGAAGCGAGAATGGGAAAAGAAGAGAAAAGTGAGTGCAGAAATGAACTAGGAAAAGGAAGAGGAAGTGAGAACAGTGGAGAAAAATTAGATGAAGATACAAAAGTAGATGGAACCAAAGAGAGATGGAAAGAAGAAAAACAGGAAACAGAATGGAAGTAATAGAGAGAGAGAAAAGAGGAACA
Source organism: Scylla paramamosain (assembly GCF_035594125.1). NCBI lineage: Eukaryota > Metazoa > Arthropoda > Malacostraca > Decapoda > Portunidae > Scylla > Scylla paramamosain. The sequence continues at coordinate 7,758,358 of NC_087192.1, forward strand.
ATAAAACAAAGTAGAGAACGGAAGAGGGCACTGAAAGGGAAGTGAATGGAAAAAGGAAAGAAGGGAAATGGAAAGGCGAGAGGAGGAAAAGGAGGAAGAGATAGAGAGAAAGAAAAATGAGAGAAGCATCCATCTATAAGTTAATTACAAGAACTAAGATAATTTTTTACGATATTCTAAGCTATTGAGAGAGAGAGAGAGAGAGAGAGAGAGAGAGAGAGAGAGAGAGAGAGAGAGAGAGAGAGAGAGAGAGAGAGAGAGAGAGAGAGAGAGAGAGAGAGAAATTATACCCAGCTGACTCATATCTTTCTAAAATTTAATTGCTAACATCTGCAGTGAATCAGATACACACGCACAAAAAAAAAAAAAGGTTTCCGTAAGAAACGAAAAAGTGCCCCCTTAAAAAAGAAAAAGAAAACGTGAATAACGCAAGAAAACGCAACACAATGCAAAAAAAGACGAATGCACAAATAGAAAAAATAAAAAATAGATTAAAAGCAAAATATCAAACTATTCTCTTAAATCATAACCTTCTCAAACATTCTTCGTCCTCTTTCTCCTTAAAATGTCACGAAAAAGATGTCAGAAATTGGAAAGCAGAGAACGAAAGCTTTCAAACGATATATTTGCAAATGTATCGGTGATAGTGATGGTGGTGGTGGTGGTGGTGGTGGTAGTAATGATGGTGGTGGTTGTCGTAGTAGTAGTAGTAGTAGTAGGTGGTGGTGGTGGTGGTGGTGGTGGTAATAGAAGCAGCACTGTTGATGGCGGTTTTGTTATAAGTAATAGAGACAAAAGAATACACACACACACACACACACACACACATTTTCTCCACCACCACCACCACCACCACAACTATCCGCACCCCTATTCCCACCCACCCAGCACCCTTCCTCCCTCCTCCCCAGCACCATTCCCTTCTCTCTCCCACAAACACACACCTTTTCCATTAAACTATTGTGCTGTGGGACCTTTTTCTTTCTTCCCTTCTACTCTCTCTCTCTCTCTCTCTCTCTCTCTCTCTCTCTCTCTCTCTCTCTCTCTCTCTCTCTCTCTACGGGGCACACACCTACTCACTCAGCTGCCAGTGTGTGGCTTGAAAGGCAAAGAGAAGAGGATGGAATACTCATTTTAAAACAGATAAATAAAGGTTTAGGTCGAACAATGCTGCGCTGTCTCATCTTACCACCCTTACGAAAGAAAAGAAAGAGGAGTTTAGGGAAGGAGAAACTACTGCACCTGAAAAAAAGGGAGATAGGGTGGAAGATAAAAGAAAGAGAATAGAAGGGACAAAAGATGACAATAGAGAAGCATACTGAGACTGAAGAGAAGATGAGGAAAGGGAGTTTTGGAAAGAAAAGGAACTAGTACGCATCTAAAGAAGGAAATATGACAGAAAATGATAGAAAGAGGATAGTAAATGAAAGGACGAAAGGTGACAGGAAGGATAGGAACAGAGACTGAATGGAAACTATAGAAGAGGGGTATAGATGGAGAGGGGAGCGACAGGGAAGGGAAAAATGAATGAGAAAGTTGAGGGGAAGAGAAAAGGAGAGTTATTGCGTCGGAGAGAGAGAGAGAGGACCAGGCGACGGAATGGAGCGGGGAGAGTGAGGGGAGAGAGGGGAGAGAGGGGAGTGAGGGGGCGGAAGGGAGGGAGGCGTGATGAAGGAAGGATGCTCTGGCAGGAAGAATGATGAGAGAGAGAGAGAGAGAGAGAGAGAGAGAGAGAGAGAGAGAGAGAGAGAGAGAGAGAGAGAGAGAGAGAGAGAGAGAGAGAGAGAGAGAGAGAGAGAGAGAGAGAGAGCTTTGCCTATCTAGCTCACATTTTTTTTTTATTTAACACTTTTTTACAATTTCATTACAAATTTATTCCCTCTACTATTTCTTTTTCACACTATTCCGTCTATTTTTCGGTGATTAATTTATTTCCCTTCACAAAATAAACATAACTTTTGAATTTCTCTATTTTTCCGTCAATAAAGTCCATTTCTATCGAAAGTTATTCCTTATCATTTTACACTTCAGTTTCGTCTCTCTCTCTCTCTCTCTCTCTCTCTCTCTCTCTCTCTCTCTCTCTCTCTCTCTCTCTCTCTCTCTCTCTCTCGTTATTTTCTGTGTCATCTTCCTCTCCTCGCATCCTCCCTTTTCTTCTTTTTCTTCCTCTTTCTTCTCTCGTTCCCCGTTTCCCTCATTCCTTTCTTCCTCTTAAAATTCCTCTCCTCTCTCTGCTCCTCCTCATCATCTTCATATTCCCTCCCTTCCTCACATTCTTCCTCCTTCCTGACCTCCGTCCTTTCCCTTCTGCCCTTTCCGCTTCCTCCTCATCCTTCATTCCCTCTTCTTTATTATCTCCATCTCTCCCTTCGTCCTCTCTCCTTCCTTCTCCCTCCTTCCTTCCTCCCCGTGCTGACTTCTGAGAAATTGTTAAACACACACACACACACACACACACACACACACACACACACACACACACACACACACACACACACACACACACACACACACACACACATACACACAGCGTTGAAAATGAGAAACGAGAGGCGAAATATTATCTGTCTTGGTCCATTAAAATTAATTACGAGACATAGGAAGGTGACAAACTCTCTCTCTCTCTCTCTCTCTCTCTCTCTCTCTCTCTCTCTCTCTCTCTCTCTCTCTCTCTCTCTCTCTCTCTCTCTCTGCTTTTTCTTCGTTTTATTTGCAATTTCTTTTATTCCCTCTTTTCACTCCTTTTACTCTTAGTTATTAAAATTCTCTCTCTCTCTCTCTCTCTCTCTCTCTCTCTCTCTCTCTCTCTCTCTCTCTCTCTCTCTCTCTCTCTCCATCAGTTCTTCACTTCAATAACTTCTACCCTCCATTTACTCAACCTTTTTTTTATCAATCAAATAGCGAAATAAAACCGGATGATAAAACCCAGTTATGTCACGAAGGTCAGAGTCAGGAACGAGGAGGAAGAAGAAGAAGAGGAGGAGGAGGAGGAGGAGGAGGAGGAGGAGGAGGAGGAGGAGGAGGAGGAGGAGGAGGAGGAGGAGGAGGAGGAGGAAGGAAATATCTTACTCAGAGAAGTTCACGAGGAAGATGATCGGATCGCAATGCTAACTCTTCCAATTCCTCTTTAACCGATTCACTCGCTTGTCTGATGAGATGCTGACGGAGAGGAACGGGAGGGACAGAAGGGAAAGATGGGAGAAGAGTAGAAAGGAGGGAGAGAAAAAGATAGGGAAATATAGGTGGGGTAGAAGAGGGAGGAAGAGAAGGAATGCTAGTGTTTTTGTGTGGAGAGAAGGAAAATGATGGGGGAAAGAGAGATGGAGACAGTAAAGGGAGGAAGAGATGGAAAAGGGAATGGTTGGGCTAAATAGTTTTATTATTTGTGTTGTGTTGGGGGAATGAAAATGAGGGGAAAATATGAAGGCAGAGAATGCTTCGAAGAGGAGGATTACAAATGAAAGAAGACTGAGAAGAGGAAGGCAAGGAAAGCAGAAAGGAAGGAAGAGGCAAAGGAAAGAAAAAAAGAAAGGGAAAAAAAACTAGGTTGTGTACTATGGAAGAGAGAGATCTGGAGAGAAAGGGGAGGATAATAAGATAGAGAATGGAGGAGGATGTAAAGGAGGAGAAAGAAAATGAGAGAAAAAAGAAAATTAGGTATTGTTGTGTTGTGTTGTGTGTGGAAGGGATACAAATGGCGAGACGGGAGATGATAGGAAGGAAGACAGAAACTAGTGTTGTGTTTGCAGTCTTTGTGGTCGTGTTGCGTAATGTTCAAGAGAAGTTGTTAGATTAAGAAAACAAAGGAAGGTGCAAGACGCCACCAGGCCCACACGTATCTACCTATTTCCATTACCAAACCCATTCAAACCTATCTAACCTTTGTCTGATTAGTCCAAGTTGTTCACTATTACTCTCATTTATCATCTTCCTCACCCTTCCATGTTGCTAATCAAAACTACTACATTCACACATCTATCTTCCATCATCCCAGTATCCTATGTTCCTTTACTCTTAATCCCCACATCAACTACAGTTTCTTCCCATCACACACACGTACTGATCTGCCAACTGTGTGTGAGAAAGGGACATTACCCAGCTATATTCTCTTGGTGCAATAAACTCAATGATAAATTTCAACATTTCACTGGTAGATAATACTTTCCCCATGATCATATACAAAATTACAGACACATATTTATACTAGTCACTTAAATATACAGCAAAAATAATAAAGGAAAAAGGAAATTTTGCTTTTTGTTTCCCCTTATTTTTCGGTATAACAATGCGTACTGTACTTTTTGCGTTGTAAATGTTAACGAACTACAACCGTAAGAGTACAAGGATTATATGTAATGAATACGTGCAGTGAAATTACTTTAGAGTGAACGTGTCCCTTCAAATATTAGACCGGGTTTATTTATTACACGTGATCTGGTTTTTAATGCAACAAAGTATGCCAGTTTCATTGTACGAGTGCGTATATGTACGTGCGTCTGCATGTACATAAACAAACATGCATATTAAAGGTGTGTGTGTGTGTGTGTGTGTGTGTGTGTGTGTGTGTGTGTGTGTGTGTGTGTGTGTGTGTGTGTGTGTGTGTGTGTGTGTGTGTGTGTGTGTGTGTGTGTGTGTGTGTGTGTGTGTGTGTTCATTATGACTACCCTTTTTTAACGGTGTATAACTCTCTCTCTCTCTCTCTCTCTCTCTCTCTCTCTCTCTCTCTCTCTCTCTCTCTCTCTCACACACACACAGTACCCTACTAACTCAGTATTTCAGTAAACAGTAAGCGTTTCCACATTACAAATGACGCATCGTATTCGCTTTTATGAACAATATCGCTCGTGTTTGTTTTAAGTTGACTGTATATATGAAAAAGTTAATTTCATTGATGGTGGAAAATAACGAAATGCTACCTACACCAATGCACACGTTAACCTTTTCCTCCCTTCCCCTCCCTCTCCTCTCTCCACTCTTCTCTCCCCTTCCTTCTCCCCCTCCCCCTCCTCACTACTGTGCTCTGGTAGCGTTATATAATTTCGCTGTTTTAATTCGGAATTCTGCTATGCAACAATGCGACTATGAGGGATAAATTAAATGTTGTTGATATTATGTAAAATTAAGTAATTGTATAGAGTGAGGTGTTTTTCATGTCGTTATTATCTCAAAGGGAAATGTTAATTGAAAGTAATAGTTAATTTGTTCGTGGGAGTTTTCATTTTCACTCATATTTTTATTATTCTATTTTTTGGGAGTAAAAATATGGAGGTTGTACGGAAATTATAAAAAATATGTAATGTACAAAATAGCTTTAGTAATCGTAAACATATTTCCCTCCCTGCTTGTATAATGGTGCGTTTGTACTGTGTGACCCTCTGAGTGTGTGTGTGTGTGTGTGTGTGTGTGTGTGTGTGTGTGTGTGTGTGTGTGTGTGTGTATGTGATTGGGTGCACATAGCTAATGCTCAGTCACTAAAAATCAATGGGCACAACTCCAAACTATCAATATACATGCACAATACAACTACTAACTATATCACTGTAGTTGTCGTTACTACCAAACATTAATGAAGCAACACTTTTTTTTTTTTTTTTACATTTCCCCTCCAGTCAGTTCCATTGCAATTTTATATGCAGGCGACTTGTGCATGGTATGTGTGTGCATGTGACTGACGTGTAACAGACTGCACGAGTATGCATGGCACCTGATACGTCAACACTCACCTACACACACACACATGACTGACTGACTCTATAAATGGTTCTCCACACACGCACTGAAGCAAACATATCAATTCCCCTACGAAATGTCCCTTAAATTAGTGCAGTTATAAACGAAGCTCGCTATAAAAAAAGTGTTCCTGGTAATGTTGATATTGTTGGCCAGTTAATGACTTGACGAAAGTAAGGAAAAGATATAAAAGTATAAACAGATGAAAGGAAAAGAATAAGAAGGTAGTTAACATCACAAAACCTAAGGAAATTACAGTAAAAGAAATAATATAACAAAAATAAGAGAAATGATAACAGAATAACTAGCATGGCGAAAAAATACAGAAAAAGAGATAAAGTAGAAAAAAAGGGACATAGGAAGAAATTAAGTTATGTAATTGAAAAAATATATATATACATATAAACAAGATAAACTTAACCAAGACCAAAAAAAAAAAAAAAAAAAAACGGAGACCAAACACAGAGAAATAAGGTAAAGAAACTGGAAAATTCATGCAACAGAAGAAAATTGAGGATAAAAACAAAAAGACGAGAACACAAATAAAAAAAGGAACACAATAAAAAAAAACAATAAGAAAAACTAATATATGGAAAAAAAATCAGATAAAAAAACATAAATCCAAGACAAATATTTTCAAGGCAAAGGAAAGGAAAAACAAGACTAAAAATACATCAAATAAAGATAAAATAGAAGGAATTTCATATTTACTGACAAGAAAAAAACTAGAGAGAGAGAGAGAGAGAGAGAGAGAGAGAGAGAGAGAGAGAGAGAGAGAGAGAGAGAGAGAGAGAGAGAGAGAGAGAGAGAGAGAGAGAGAGAGAGAGAGAGAGAGAGAGAGAGGGCGTGCTGAAGACGGAGGGTCATGAAAGGAGACGGAAAAAGGTGAAGCGAAAAGAAAATAGCGTAATAAAAAGAATTTCATGGAGTGAGTGAACCAAATGAAGTGAAACTCACGACATCACTTTAAACATTCTGAAAACTACCTCTCTCTCTCTCTCTCTCTCTCTCTCTCTCTCTCTCTCTCTCTCTCTCTCTCTCTCTCTCTCATACTCTCGTAAGCTTCACATTTCTGGATTTTGCAAAAGAAAATATGAATTTCACTATAAATTGCATGTGACAGTCAAACCACGAGAGAGAGAGAGAGAGAGAGAGAGAGAGAGAGAGAGAGAGAGAGAGAGAGAGAGAGAGAGAGAGAGAGAGAGAGAGAGAGAGAGAGAGAGAGCCGGACAATGGACGAGAATTTGTCTGATGAAATGGATGAAAAGAGACTATTTTTTCACCAGAGAAATGGAAAAGACACTGAGAAAGAGGGAGAGAAAAAGGGAAGGAGAAGAAAAATTATGGAAAAGGTTGAGTGAGGCTGAAGGAGGAAGAGAAGAGGAGAGGAGAGGAGAGGGGAGGAGCTGGAGGAGGAGGTAGTGGAGAAGGTGGAAAAGAGGAGGAAGAAGTGGAGGGAGAGAAGGATTAAGAACAGTAAATGGAGAAGAGAAACAGGAAACAAGGAGACAAGTTCAAGAAGTCAACGAAGAGAAAAAAGACGAGAAAAGACGAGAAAAAAAGCAAGGAAGAAAAGTTGGAACACACACACACACACACACACACACACACACACACACACACACACACACACACACACACACACACACACACACACACACACCTCTGGAGGGAGCAAGAGAATTTCAAGAATTCAATAAAGACAGGAAGACAGCCGCCCCCTCCCACCACTATCCACTATTTCTCTCCCCCTTACGGCCCCCTACCAACCCCCTCCTTCCCCATACTCTCATATCGGTGAGCGAAGGTCAAATATACTGAAAAAGAGCCGCCAAACGACCTTCACCTCCCACAACACCCACAGTTAGGATCACAGATAAGAGAGGAAGCAGAAAGGTCAGTGGCGGCAGTGTTTGTGGTGGCGGTGACGGTGAAGATTATAATAGTATTACAGTATAGTATAGTAGTAGTAATAGTAGCAGTAGTAGTAGTAAGAGGAGGTGGAGCAGGAACAGCATCAATACTAGCAGCAGCAACACTAGCAGCAGTAGTAATGGTTAACAATAGTAATAATATTAGTAGTAGCAGTAGTAGAAACAGTAGAAGCAAAATTAGCACCAACACTACTATTAGCTATAGTAGAAGCAGAAATAGCAGTAGAGGGCAGCAGAACATTAACTTTTCCTAATTGCGTGTTCACCTCACAACGCATCACCACCACACTTATCTACATTTAAACTAAGATTAATAATAATATACAAACACTTCCTGGAAAATATATCCGTTTATCACAATAATTACTTTTCCTTCCACTAAACGTCGTCATTATTAAGACTTATGGTTCATTTATCCACAAATCTGACTACAAAGCAACACCAATGCTCATTAATCTCGCCGCGGGAAATTAACATCATAAAATACGTTTCCAGGGATATTTATGGAAAATTATACATCTACATCACGAACTACACAACTATGGTAGGGGAGATACACCGTAAAATGCGCTTGTTCCCTGTCACTGTAGCACGTGAATTCAATGCTGTCAATAAGAGGTGTAATGAGTACCTGTGATATGCCGAACGCGAGGGAAGGAACAGCGGTGAAGAGACAGACATTAGGTGGAACAAGGTGTTAGGGATGCACTTTCTCCGTAGAGATTAAGTTTATGCGTCTGACCGAGAGAGAGAGAGAGAGAGAGAGAGAGAGAGAGAGAGAGAGAGAGAGAGAGAGAGAGAGAGAGAGAGAGAGAGAGAGAGAGAGAGAGAGAGAGAGAGAGAGAATCATTGTAGTAGTAGTAGTAGTAGTAGTAGTAGTAGTAGTAGTAGTAGTAGTAGTAGTAGTAGTAGTAGTAGTAGTAGTAGTAGTAGTAGTAGTAGTAGTAGTAGTAGTAGTAGTAGTTACCCCTTTATTTCATCCATTAATCACTTAAAACGCATCCACATAACTGAAATTCTGTTGCATTTTGTCTCCTCACTTTCCCACGCCTCGGATAATTTCAAGAGACTATTTCAAGAGACCACTAGAATTAGATTAGCCAGCCTGATTGAGACCCCTTTCCTTCTTACTTTTTTTTTAAGAGTGGCAATTATCACGTTTTTCTTATTCTTCTCGTAACCCTTAGCCAGTCCCTTAGAAGGAAACAATACTACTCATTCTGACAGACTTTGTTTCCCCGGCCATCACCTCCGCACATTATGTCATCACCTTTCTCTCACATTATGTACTGTACCGTAAATCTGCTTTCCTGTCCGTCTGATTAGATTCTCTCGAGTTTCCTGGCTGTCCCTTTCCTTCCTCTTCCTCTTGTGAATATTTGTGGCGCTCTTATTATTATTATTATTATTATTATTATTATTATTATTATTATTATTATTATAAGAACAACACAAAAGATCATAACGTATAACAAACAAAAGATCTACAAGTCCTTTATAGGATAATCCATTACGTTACTAGCTGGCTAACCGTCACTGATACCATTATTTTATATATTCACTTACCCATTCATTCATTCATTTATTCATCTTTTTTATCTATCTATATTCATCAATTCTTTAAGCGAAACAGGCAGGGCAGCACATCAAAAGGCTCCCACTACAGATACTACCATATGTATAACAACCTTCACAACTCTAACTATTACCACTAAAACACCACTAACATAAACTTCCGCCTCATCTTGAACACAAAAATATGCAGCAGCAACGAACACACAACCAGTTTTCTCACCCAAGCCAGGCACGAGCAGCAGCACACAGACCAAGCCATCACGCAACCTCCCGGGGCCACCTAAGCCATTGCGGAGCAGGACCCCAGGAATATTAAAAGAGAGACTAATTCTGTCATGACCAGCGCATGATCTTCCCTTAAGCCTCTGGAGCCAAGCCGGGATAAGAAGGACTATTGGTGGGGCGAGCAAGCGTGCGTGGGGGAAAAGATTGCTAGTAAAGAATAAGAAGGTTGAGAGGGAAGACATGTAGTAGAAGTAGGAGGATTACATTGGATCACGCAACTTTATCGAAAAATTCCAAAAACTCTTTATGGACTTTGCGTGGGTGTTTGAGGACACGTTCTAAACTATAATATAATTGGTAGAGAAGATATTATAGCAGAAGGTTCTTTCCCACCCATATCTCCCTTTGTATTGCGCAGGAGGAAGAGGAGGAGGAGGAGGATGACGAACGGAAAGAGGTAGACAAAATAGATAGTGAGTCAGTGATGGAGAAAATTCGTCCAGCTACAAAACAGAAAGGAAGATGAAGAAGAACTGGAGAAGGAAGAAGGGAAAAAAATGGAAGAAGGAAGATAGGTGATCCGTTATGGTTTCAGTAACGAAGGGGAAAAAAAGCAAAGGGGAAGAAAAGTGGAGAGAAGGACAAGAACGAGTTGAAAAAAAGATAGACATTATTTCAGAATTATTTCAGACATTATTTCAGAATATTAAAAATGTATAGAATGTGTAGAAAAGAAAAAAATACGTGCACAAAGTCTGTTAAAACCAAACTAAATAACGAAGAAGGAAAAACAAATACATTAGGAAAATACATTTATGAAAAAAAAACAAGTAAAAAATGAAAAAAAGTAAAAACCAATGTCACAACAAAGAACAAACGAAGACAGAGAAAGGAGACAATGCAGAGAACCCGACAGGAAGGAAAGAAGGAAGGAAGAAAGGAAGGAAGAGGATAAGGATAAAGAAAAGATGAGGTGAATGACATGGAGAATAATGAATGGTGGAGCTGGAGAAATTACAGTAGCAGTATTATTAGGAAGAGAATGAAAAGGAGGAGGAAGATTAGGAGGAGGAGGAGGTCACGAAAACATACCAAGAAGAAAACAAAAATATGATTTGCGTAACTAACCATAAAAAATATTAAATAGCAAAAAAAATAACTGCACCAGCTGAAAACAAAGGAATATATAAAACCAACATACCGAAAAAAAATATCAATAAAAGTACAAGACAACAAAAAATAAACAAATAAATAAATAAATAAAAAGAAAAAAAAACCGTACCTATTTATTTGCTCGCCAACCACCCTCCGTACAGAGTTGATATGGCACCCTCCCCTCCATCTAGAGGCGAGAACCACAACTAACCCCACCATCTACTCACTTGGAGACCTTTTTCATTTCCTTATCACACATTTATAGACGAACCAATATATAATTTGACCGTAGTATGACTTACTGGGAATTGAGAGAGAGAGAGAGAGAGAGAGAGAGAGAGAGAGAGAGAGAGAGAGAGAGAGAGAGAGAGAGAGAGAGAGAGAGAGAGAGAGAGAGAGAGAGAGAGGGAAAGGCTATAGGGCGCAAAGTAATGATCACCCATTATTCACTCCCCTTCATTCTCATCTCGTCCTCCTGATCCATCTCTCAGCAGCTCCAATTCTCCCTCTCCCTCATCTTTCCCAACAAAAATAACCTCCTTCTCCTCCTCATTCTCCTCTTCCTTCTCTTCATCATCTTCATCCTTCTCGTCCTCGTTCTATTCTCATCAGTCATCTACTCTCTCTCTCTCTCTCTCTCTCTCTCTCTCTCTCTCTCTCTCTCTCTCTCTCTCTCTCTCTCTCTCTCGGCATCTCTAATAAGACGTCCGTTATAACTTTTAGAGATAAGTAGAATATCGGTGTATGTAAAAGTCTACGGTGCTGTCATGCCACATTTCACCATGTCTCTCCTTTTAAAATTCCCTTTCATTTCATTAGTTATCTTAGTATCTCAGTACTCACTCTCTCTCTCTCTCTCTCTCTCTCTCTCTCTCTCTCTCTCTCTCTCTCTCTCTCTCTCTCTCTCTCTCTCTCTCGCCGCGGCATTAATATTACGGCCCTTGATCCCGTCTCTATGGAGGGCAGGAGGGATCTGCCTTCAATTATCGCGGGAAGAGACGGATTAGCTAGAGCCTTAAAAAATTCAGCGCTTCAAGAGGCGAAGACCAAAAGACGAGACGAGAAGAGCGAGGGAGAAAGGAAGCATGGAAACAGGGAAGGGTTGAGATAATGAAAGAGAAAAAGAGGAAGTGAAGGACTGGAAAGTACAAGAAAGGGAGAGAGAGAGAGAGAGAGAGAGAGAGAGAGAGAGAGAGAGAGAGAGAGAGAGAGAGAGAGAGAGAGAGAGAGAGAGAGAGAGAGAGAGAGAGAGAGAGAGAGAGAGAAGGGAGGGGTCAGAAAGAGACAGACAGACATTGCAAACACCATTGTAACTGACATTTCTCCTCCATTAATTGAGTTCTCAGACATCACCACAGTTTGACGTCCCAGGCAAGAGATAACAACTTAAAGATTACGTTATATCTTTCCTCTTTTCCAGACCTATTTTACCCTTCAGACTTACCCCACACGTCCTACCCTTCCCTTCATCCCTCCCTTCACAGCCCTTCCCTTCATCGCTCAGTAGCAAAGGATGTGATAGAGGAGTGTTACGAGTCTTATGAGTTTTGACATAAGAGGTTCTTATGACACTGGTGATGCGTGGCGGGGGACGAAGGACACATAAGAGATAGAAAGGGTAGAAAATAATAGTTTTGTCGTGTGGGGTGTTGTTCTCATCTTCATTATCAGAGGCGAGACTCTTTTATCTTCTTCATTTACTCATCTCAGGACGCAGAGGTTCATGGATTTGGCTTTGGCTTCTCTTGGCTTGTCTTGTCTCGGTGGCTTTGTGGTCTCCTCTCCTCCGCAGTCTTATTGTTTTCAGTAATTGTACCGTGGTTTGTTTCTAGTTTTCTTGTATTTTTTTTTTTTTCGTGTTTTTCGTTCATGGTTTCCTTTGTGTGATTCCTAAACCTTGGCACGATGGTGTTTTCAGGAGGCGAGATATTAAGGAGTCTTTGTGGGCAGATGCTATTAGCCACATTGAAGATACGAGGGCGTTAAGTCCGATTCTTTCTTAGTTTCTTGCTAGGATTTGAGAGTACGTTGTGCAACCATTTAGTCTCAAGGCTCCAACAAACTGGTTTTTCTAGTAGCGTTGTAATGATTTGATTTTTTGCATTCATATCTTTTTCATGACCACCATCAAATTAAATTAACATATACCACCAATTTCTCTCTCTCTCTCTCTCTCTCTCTCTCTCTCTCTCTCTCTCTCTCTCTCTCTCTCTCTCTCTCTCTCTCTCTCTCTCACACACACAATCCAAGTTTTCATCACAGACTTTTCACGGGGGACTATAAAAAGTGCAAATAACGCGAAGATCTAGACATTATAATGACGTAAAACCTTTAACTTTCCTCAGCGCGGCGGAATCTGCCACGAAAACTAAGAGGGCGATGGAACGCGATCGATTTTTCATCTTCTTTTACCCCATTAGAGAAGAAAGGCGGCGTGTGACTACTCCATAGAAGCTCAGTGAGACCAGATTCAGATTTTGATAACGTTCCCTGCTGCCTCTCTCTTACAGGATATTATGGAATTAGTAGAGCCGTTCACCACAGAGAAAGAGAGAGAGAGAGAGAGAGAGAGAGAGAGAGAGAGAGAGAGAGAGAGAGAGAGAGAGAGAGAGAGAGAGAGAGAGAGAGAGAGAGAGAGAGAGAGAGAGAGAGATGAAGTTTATTTCTATTCTTAGGCAACAAAGAGCTGTGGAAATTACGTCTGCTACCTTTACATAGACGTCCCTTCGGCGTACAAAGGCGCGGGAAGCTCCGGGAACACACAGAGAGGGTTTAACAATGTCGAGACAACTTAGTTATTTTCATTCAATTTGAGTCTGCGTGCAAGAAGTCCTAGTCGGGGTGGAAAGACAAATAGAGTTAGTCTACCAAACAATGCTTTTTACTGACAATGTCCTTTGAAACCAAAATAAACTGTCTCCCAGCTGGGTTCGTGAGACGTAACACAATAACTTCCTTCAGTAGCAAACCTCATCCCTGTCCTGTCCTTCGTTCACTTTCCCCCGCCAGGCCAGGGAGAAGGCTCGTGTGTTGAGGACGTTCGATAGCGCGAGTGAGTAAACTTTAAAGTAAACCGCTAATAAACTTTAAAGTAAGCCAATGAATATGGCTCGTTGCGTCTACCCACTTTAGTTTTGTCAATTTCTCTCAACTAAGGATTGGGGAAGTTATTTTTAGCCACCGCTCTGCAGTCTATTTGTATACAGTGTTATCCTTCACTGCTAGAGAGAAAACCGCTACTAAACTTTAGGGTAAGCCAGTGAATACGGCTCGTCGCGTCTACCTACTTTAGTTTTCTGTCAATTTCTCTCAACTAAGTATCGGGAAGTTGTTTTGAGCCATCACTCTGAAATATATTTGTATATAGTATTCCCCACTACTAGAGTTGCGGTTGAAATTTTACGTTGGAATAAAGGTATGAATTGAAAAGTATAACAGACTTTTTATGAAATTTACATACAATTTTGTTTTTAAATTCATTGGACATTTGCTCCCGTCATCATTTTCATTTTTATCCCATCTGAAATAATTTAACCACAGTTCCCCGGTCCTTTCGTTACCCATTCCTGCCTCCACGTGTCAAAGTAATCCTCCTAAAAATCGCAGAGCACTACCAACCTTGCATTACCTTCCCGCCTACCTACCTCACCATATAGAGAAGGACAATATTGGGGCACGCCATTTTCAATATAAATATACATATTGAGGAAACAGACAATAAATAGATTTTGGTTAATAAGTAAAAAGAAACGGAAAAGTAGAAAACAGAAGCCAAAGTGAGAAGGAAGAACATTACTGAGACATCCTTGTTTGAAAATATGAGAAAACAAGGAGAACAAGACAAATTTTGCTTGATACGACTAAAGAAAAGAAAAAAAGGAAGAAGAAAGCAGAAGACCCAGATAGTGAGAAAGAACATGTCAGGGAATGCGTTTCAAACACCACATTCCAGAACAACAACTGAAATAAACATAACCAAACTTCCAAATCACTCCTAATACCTCACACGTCTCTGAATTTCCTAACTTCCCATAACCAGTATCAGTCTACCAGCTTCCCCCTCCCTAGCGACTTCCCACACCTCTCTATCCTTTCATTTATTTGATTCATTTATATCCTTTCGTCCCTTTTATATATTTTTTCACCACCTATTACTTTTACGGCTTCCCACCACTCCGCATCCTCTAGTACTCGCTTTAGAGGGAGGGAGGGAGGGAGGGAGGGAGGGAGGGAGGGAGAGAGAGAGAGAGAGAGAGAGAGAGAGAGAGAGAGAGAGAGAGAGAGAGAGAGAGAGAGAGAGAGAGAGAGAGAGAGAGAGCAGCAGCAGCAGCAGGAGGAGCAGACCGGAGTCACGTCGCTAGAGCATCGGCGGGACGTGTCGGCGCTGGTGGTCCAGCACAAGGCCCGGGTTCTGGAGGTCCCTCATCTCAGCTCGATAAGGCTCCCACCACGAGCTGTCCAGAGGGAGTCCAGGACCACCACCTCCAATGACATGCTGGTGCAAGTGCCTCGATCTTACTCGAGGCAGCACCAGCGCTCTTACACAGCTAGAACCTCCAGACTGTGGAATGTGTTTACGGCAGCCACGAGTGATACACAGACAATGACACTCCAGCAGGTGAAAGTGGCTGCACACAGGTGGCGTAAAACACAACCCCCCACACTAGTGCTGTGTTAATCATGTCTATATATATATATATTAGGATGAGTTTACTTTTTGTATATATTTTCTTCCTTACATTTAAGTATAGGCTTTTCAAATAACAGCATAAAAAACGTGTTGTTTTAAGCCTGATGTAAATTTTTGTTTAAATAAAAAAAAAAAAAAAAAAGAGAGAGAGAGAGAGAGGAGAGGAGAGGAGAGGAGAGGAGAGGAGAGGAGAGGAGAGGAGAGGAGAGGAGAGGAGAGGAGAGGAGAGGAGAGGAGAGGAGAGGAGAGGAGAGGAGAGGAGAGGAGAGGAGAGGAGAGGAGAGGAGAGGAGAGGAGAGGAGAGAAGAGGAGAGGAGAGAAAAAGAAGACAGAACAGAAGACAAGAGAAAGTGGAGAGGAGAGGAGAGAAGAGAGGAGAGGAGAGAAAAGAAAAAAGAAGACAAAACAGAAGACAAGAGAAAGTAAGAGAAAAAATAAAAAAAAGGCCGAAAAGAGAAAGAGAAACCAGGAAAGAAAACAAAGAAAATGAACCTTCAAATCTGACTTCCAGTTCGAACATGAAAGCGTAAAACGAAAGAAAGATGAGAAGCGAAAGAGAGAGATGAGAGACGAAGCGGAAGAGAACGAGAGAGACCAAGGCAGGGATGCAGGGAGGCACTGAAGAGTAGAACCAAAGAAAGAAAGGAAAGACGAGACGCGAAAGAGAAGCGAAAGAGATGAGAGAGAGAGAGAGAGAGAGAGAGAGAGAGAGAGAGAGAGAGAGAGAGAGAGAGAGAGAGAGAGAGAGAGAGAGAGAGAGAGAGAGAGAGAGAGAGAGAGAGAGAGAGAGGCAGAGGAAGAGAGAGCAAGAGAGAATCAGAGTGAGGAAGGAAGGGGAGGCAGGGAGGGTGGAAGGACTCAGTGTACAATCAGCTATTTAACTTCCAGAATTCGGCACAAAGCGAGTCACTGCAACGCACTCACCGTGATCATTATATTTACTGGCGGCTCACGAACAGCTTTGTAGTGTGAGCAAAGTTCTGGTACCTTCCCCCTCCTCCTCCTCTGCCACCCCCCACCTCCTCCTGCCTCTGATCCTACTCCTATTTCTCCTTTCCGTCCTCCCTCTCCCTCTCTCCCTCCTCCTCCTCCTCCTTCTCTTACTGATTTTTGGTTGAGCTCTGTCGATCTCTCTGCCCTCTCTCTATGCTTGCCCACTTTGGAGGAAGAGAAGGTGGAAGGAGGACGAGTAAGAGGGAAGGTAAAGGAAGCAGGAGAGTTTTGGATAAATGGATGAAAGGTAAGAGAATATAAGGATACGAAAGGGGAACGATGGATAAACGGAGGATATTTAAAAATGTAGTAGTGAAAAAAATGAGAAAATTAAGGAAAAGACGAAATATGAGAGAAAGAAAGGGTAAGAAATGAGTAGACAAATAAAAAGGATTAACGGAAAGAAAACAGAGGAAAAGGAGAAAGTGTTAAGGGTAAGAGTGGGGAAAAGGAAAGGAGAGAAGATAAAGGATAATAAGTAGAAATGAAGGATTGGAGACGAGTAAAGAGAGCTGAAAAGGATTCAAGAAAGGTAAACAGAGGAAAAGGAGAAAATGCAAAGCTAAAGGCAGGGAAAGAAAGCGAGGGAAAATGAGCTAATATGAAAGGAAGAATGAGATAAGTAGAGAGAGAGAGATGAAAAGAATTAACGAATGGCAAATACAGGAATAGGGGAAAATGTAGGGAAAATAAAGAAAGGAAACGAGGGAAGATAAGGGATAATAAGTAGAAAGTAAGGAAGGGGATGAGTAGAGAGATGAGAAGGATTAGGGAAAGGTTCGGTGCTCAGAGAGGGAGTTTCGAAGCTTTGATACCAATGCTTCGTTTGCTGCTGATTCAGGTTGTGGTTGCAGTGATAGTGTTTTTTATTATTATTATTATTATTATTATTATTATTATTATTATTATTATTATTATTATTATTATTATTATTTTCCTTTTATTTTATTTTTTCTATTTTTTTTTACTTTATTTCATTTTTTTCTTTTGACTAATCTTCCGAATTTCAAATCTACTCCATTTTTCTTTTCGTTTTGCTTGTTTTCTCTTTCCCTTATTTATTAATTTCCCTTTTCTTTTTTCTTTTCTTTGATTCTTTTCCACCTAAATGTTTCCTTTGTCTATTTTCGTTCACTCTATCTACTATTTTCACCTTTCTCTTAAATCTTGTGTGTTTATTCATAGTGCTTCTTTCCTCCTCCTCCTCCTCCTCCTCCTCCTCCTTTACCTAGTTAACATGCACAGTTATTTTCTTTCCTTCTCCGATAATAATCCTCTTTTTTTTATTTTGGATCAACAATTTAAATACGTTTCAGCCAATCAGGTCTATTATCCTTCCTAAACGACCACCAATCACAAACCGTTATAGAGGAAGGGGGCGGGACTTATCCTCGACTGACCAATGGTGTCAGTCAGCAGAGGGGATGAAAGGAACATAGGTGGTGCTTGTTCGCCAGGTTAATTAGAATACTTTGTTTGTAGAAGGTAGGTAAGTTAACTAGTGTGTCTTAGAATTCTCTCTCTCTCTCTCTCTCTCTCTCTCTCTCTCTCTCTCTCTCTCTCTCTCTCTCTCTCTCTCTCTCTCCCTCTCTCTCCACGTATTCTCTATTGACTCCGTTTAAAACTTCAAATAACACTGATATCACTCTCATTTCACCCACTGCTCGCGGCTGTGGACCCTTGTATTAATGTAAAATCGGGAGGAAAAGGCAGCACACACACACACACACACACACACACACACACACACACACACACACACACACACACACACACACACACACACACACACACATCCTTGGCCCTGCATACACCACCTATGAAGAAGCCCTGACCACCCTGAGTCTGTCCAGAATATCCACCAGGCACCGAGAGGCTCTGGAGAAGTTTGGGAGGGGACTACTGCATCATCCGCGTCTCAGAAACATGCTGCCGCCCGACGCGCCTCGCCCTGTCCGTGCCACCAGACACCACAACAAAATAACACCCCTGAAGGCGCCGCGCACGGACCGGTACAGACTCAGTGCGATTCCCACCATGGTGCGAGCCATCAATCAATAGTATTTCCCTCCTAGATTAGACTTACCTTTAGGATTAATGTTAAGTTTTTCCCCATCCCCTATGTACATTTTCAGTTTGTCAACTGCCTAAATAATAAACCGTTTATTATTATTATTATTATTATTATTACACACACACACACCAACACAGACAGACAGACAAACAGATGCAACGCTTCATCCCATCCTGCGTATGTAATCTCTCGTTGTCGCTGCTGCGTTAACTTGGCTCGAGATACAAGGTAAAGTTGCTCCACATTGCTAATTTCCCGCGAACCTCAGGGAGAGTGAGAGAGTTCCCGGAATTGTAACTCGCTCGCTAGACGGAAGACGATGATGATGATGATGATGATGATGATGATGATGATGATGATGATGATGATGATGATGACTGTGTGTGTGTGTGTGTGTGTGTGTGTGTGTGTGTGTGTGTGTGTGTGTGTGTGTGTGTGTGTGTGTGTGTGTGTGTGTGTGTGTGTGTGTAAGGGATGGAAAATGCATGAAAAGATGGTGTGCAGAATATATAGATGGAGGAGGAGGAGGAAAGAGAAAAATATACGCAATGAAAAAGGGGAAAAAATCAACTAAATGAGGATGAGAAGGAATAACAAGAAAAGTAGACGAAGACGGAAAAAGAACGAGTAAAGAAAGGGAGAAACAGGAAAAAAAATTAAGAGCAGCAAGGAAGAAGAAAAGGAAGAGAATGAATACAAATGAATACAAATGAACAAAATAAAATCCAATAAAACTGAATTCCTTACTAAGCTATGTGTATAACTATCAAATGGAAGACACAGGAGAGCAAAGCAGTCGTCTCAAAATAGAAGAGGAAGATAGAGGAAGAAGCAGAGGAGGAAGAGGAGGGGGAGGAAAAGTAACACACGATAATGTCAGCAGTAGCGTTTCTTTCCCTACAAGGCTGAAATAAATCCACAGATGATTGAAAAAAATGGATCTCAAGGAATCTCTCGAGGCGGCGAGGGAGAGATGCGAGATGAACGATGATGGTGACACTGATAGCAAGACTGACAGTGAAAATGAGGCTGAAGGTGAGAGATAGTGAAACTGTGATGGAGTGTGTGATGGTGAGATTATAAATGAGACTGAAAATGTGGGTAGAGGAGATGAAAGAAAAACAAGAATAAAAAAAATATAAAAAATAGATCAAAATATCCTCTTACACTCTCCTTCCTTCCTTCCTTCCTTCTTCCTCTTCCTCCTCCTGATCCCCTGTACAAGTCCACCCAAATCCGAAAGCAGTAAACCTCAGAGAGAAACCATCCCAAGAGTGTAATCCCTGAAACAGCAGTACATATTCACTGGAGGAGGAGGAGGAGGAAGAGGAGGAAAATGAAGATGAAAAGAGCAAAAATAACAAGAACAAGAATAACAAGAACAAGAAAAGAACGAAAAAAGAAAAGAATCGGTTCATAAAGGTGAATGGTGAACAAAGTCAATGGAAATTAGGAATGGGAGATGGAAGAGGAGAGAAGAGGAGTAGAAAAAAAGGAGAGGAATGGAAGAAGACGAAGAAGTGAGAGAAAGAAGAGAAGAAGAAAAAAGTCACGTAGAGGGGAATGAGAAACAGATAGTAAAAGAAAAGAGAGAGACGAAACCATAGACAAGGAAAAGAAAAGGAAGGAGTAAGAAGAGAAGAAAGAAAAGAAAAAAAGGAAAGAGAACCTGATTTTTTTTCTTTTTTTTTTCGGGAGAGACCAAAGGAGTAGCGGAAGGAAGTGTGGCATGTGTCGTGTTGGGGGGCCTGGCGAAAAATATTGCTTTCCTACCTCACCCTCTCCCTCTCCCTCTCCCTCTCTCTCTCTCTGGCGTCTCTTTCTCCAGCCACAAAGCAATCCAGGGTTGGGAGAGAGAGAGAGAGGGAGGAGAGGAGGGAGAGGAGGAGGGTAGACGAGGATTCAGGCTGAGCTAATGTGCGGAGGGTGTTCTCAGTTCAAAGGCAGCACGAAGGAGAGCAGGAGCGGGGCAGGGAAGGACTAGGGACAGAGCAGGGTAGGGCAGGGGAAGGGGAGAAGGGCAGCAGCAGGGCCTCATAAGCTCCCAGACACTCAAGCACCTCTCTTCGCCCTGATGATAAGTATTTAAATGGATCTGAGGGCCTCGCCACCCAGCCACGCCAACGCAACCTGCACCGGAGACTCAAATATTATGATCTTCTCTGTGTGTTTATCTTTGTTTTTTTGTTTTTTGTCTCTCCGTTTTCTTCCATGCAGTGTGTTGGTAGTTCTTCATGATCTCTTCCTTTTTCTCTTCCTCCTTCTCTTCTTGTTGCTGTTGTTGTTGTTGTTGCTGTTTCCTTAACTTCTTATGATCTTTTCCTATTTATCTTCTCGCTTTTCCCTCCTCTTTCTTCTCCTCCGGTTAATATATTCTTTTCTTCTTTTATTTTAAGATACTTCCTCTTCTTTATTTGATTTCTTTTTCCACTATTTTCTTTTTTGCATATTTTTTTTTAATCATTCTGCTCTTTCATTTTCTTTCACACTGTTCCTCGTCATCTTCCTCTTCATTTCGTTTCTATTGTTTTTGCTTCGTTTTCTGGTCTAATGATTTTCGTGCTTCCTTTTTTCAACTTCTATATATATATTTTTTGTTTTTCCTGTTTCAATTCCTTTTTTCCCGTTATATTTCTTCACCCTCCTCTTTCTTATTTCTCCTCTTCTCTCCGAGCACCATTCTCTCTCTCTCTCTCTCTCTCTCTCTCTCTCTCTCTCTCTCTCTCTCTCTCTCTCTCTCTCTCTCTCTCTCTCTCGAGCTCATATGAAATCTCTCGTCGTTGTTTTGTGCTTTACTCTCTCCTCCTCGTCCTCCTCCTCCTCCTCTTCCTCCTCCTCCATCATTCTGGTTTTCAAAGATTTGACTTTTACTTATTTTTTCTCTTAACTTTTATTTCATCCCAAGATATATTAAGATATTTTCAAATTTCTCGCGATAGCAATACATCATACTGAGTTTTCATTATTTTCTTTTCCTTTTCATCTTCCTTCTTTTCTTCTTATTATTACTATTGAATTATTCTTATTCTTATTATTAACTATCATTAGTACTACAAACAATACTACCTCCACCATTACTGCTACTAATTTACTGTCATCACTATCATTTTCACCGCCACTTTTCCAGTCATCTGCGCGGCTTCTCTCAGCGCTATCTGGGGAGTTCCTTCTGACACACATTTACACTCAATTACCTCCATCACGGGATCAGCCACTCTTTCTTCTTCCTTGCCCCATCCCCCATCGCTCTCTCTCATGTTTCACTCC
>NC_087192.1:7782500-7807500 GCF_035594125.1 Scylla paramamosain
TAACTTCGATTTATACTGGATCACTGTTTTATATATAATTTTACATAATTTTTGTATCATCGTTTTGTCTGATGAATCTATAACTAAACCAATTAATTTTCTTCTCTTTCCCCAGGTGAGGGCCAGACTGGTTTATTCTGAACACTGAGGCAGCACATTCACAGTAAGGCACGTCTGTGTGTGTGTGTGTGTGTGTGTGTGTGTGTGTGTGTGTGTGTGTGTGTGTGTGTGTGTGTGTGTGTGTGTGTGTGTGTGTGTGTGTGTGTGTGTGTGTGTGTGTGTGTGTGTGTGTGTGTGTTGGGGCGCTGCAGATGGGAGGATGGGGGGATAAGATAAAGGACTCAGGCAGCACAAGAAAGAGACAGACAGGAATTTTCATGTTCTACCGATTCTTCACATCATTTTCAAGTAAACCAACACATTTCTACCATAACTCGCAGACAACGTAAAACACACACACACACACACACACACACACACACACACACACCAGCCACAAGCACTCACCAAGACACAAAGCACCCAAAAGCACAACCTTAAATGGTACACGACAGAAAGACAGGCACAAAAACACTCATCAAACTACCATAAGATTTTTACGTGGCACAAGGAGACAGAGAGAAAACTACATATATATAAAGCAGAGACTGGTGCTTCTACTGGGGCTCTTCCTCTAAGCCACCTCTCCACTCCTCTGCCAACTCTGCAAAAAAATTCTTGCTTAAGAGCACCTAAGTTCTGTAATCTCTCTCTCTCTCTCTCTCTCTCTCTCTCTCTCTCTCTCTCTCTCTCTCTCTCTCTCTCTCTCTCTCTCTACAAAATCAAAATCGCGGTACCAGAGGAAGAATTGGATCACACAGCGGCCAGACACAATTAAGGAATCAAAACAGGGGTGAGGCACAGAGGTGATAGACGCGGCTACACTTCTGACACGCCGCCCGTCTCCCTCCCTCGCCCTCCTTCCATGCTCACTAGCTTCAGAGAGGGAAGGAAGCAAGGGAAGAGTAGAGGACGTGGGGTGGAAGAATATAAAAAGGAAGGGAAGAGAAGGAAAAGGAGTTGAAAGAGAGTAAACGAAAGGAATATAGGGAGGAAGAGAGTGAGTATAAGGACAGTACTGGGAAAGAAAAAGGGGAAAGGAAGGGAAAGAATTAAGAAGAATGTGTACGGAAGCGATATTTGAAGGAATAGAGAGAACTTAAGCACATTTATTGGAAAAGAAAGAAAGGGAAGGAAAAGGACTTCGAAAATTATAAGGAAGCAATGTAGGTAGAACAAAAAATTTATCTGTAAAGAAAGGAAGGAAAAAAAAGTTGGAAGATTGTAAAAAGGAAGGGATTCAGGAAGGGACAGGAAGAGGTTGACAAGAGTTATGGATGAAGGGAGGATGAAGGGAGGCAAGGAGGGATTTTAGACTGCCTGGAGAAAGGGAGGAAGTTATGGAGTAAGAAAAGACGAAGAATGGAATAGAGGGAAGGATGGATGTTGGCTTGCGGACATGAAGGAAAGGATAGAAGAGGAAGGAAAGGGAGCGGATGAGAGTTGTTAATGTTGAAGGGAATCTGGTGCAACAGGTGAAGGAGAGACAGAAAGACGGAAGGAAAGATCTCAGGTGGCAAGCATGAAGGGAAGGGAAGGGAAAAGAAGAAAAGGAAAGGAAAAGGAAGGAAATGAATGAGAAAGGAATAAAAGAGAAAAAGGTAAAGGAAGAGAAGGGAAGGAGAAGAAGAAAGAAATAAGGAAAAAAAGAAAGGAAAGATAATGGAAAATGAAGGAAAGAGAAGGGAAGGGAAAGGAAGGGAAGGGAAGGGAAGAGAAAGGAGGCGAATGTTACCCCACAGACACCAGAGAGGGCAAGACTAATGCAATCACTCCCTGCACACCTGCCGTCCGCTCACCCCTTCACCTGTCCTGCGCCCTTCAAGCAGTCACCCATCACACTCCCTCTCCCTCTTCCTCCCCCTCCTCTCTCTCCCTCTCCCTCCTTCAGGCAGTCAACCCTCACATTCCCTCTCCCTCCCTCTCCCTTTCCTTTCCCTCCTTCAAGTAATCACCCCTCGCACTCCTTCTCCCTCTACTCTCTCTCCCTTCTCTCCGCCACTCCAACCCCTCCTCCCCATCACGGTGCTAAGCCAATTACTTCCAAGTTCGTGTGTTTCTTCGTTTCCTTTGCTTATTCTCTGCTTTCTTCCTCTTCTTTTTTGTTTGTTTTTTTCATTTTCCTCCTCCTCTTCCTCCTCCTCGTCGTTTTTATAATCACTTCTTGGATTAAAAATATAGGTTTCTACCAACGCAATCCTTCTCATCTTCCTCCTCTTCTTCTTCTTCTTCTTCTTCTTCTTCTTCTTCTTCTTCTTCTTCTTCTTCTTCTTCTTCTTCTTCTTCTTCTTCCTCCTCCTCCTCTTCTTCTTTTTCTTCCTCCTCCTCCATGCAGCATTTTTTGTCTCCCTATCTCGCTGCATTTTTTTCCCGGTGAAAGTTTTGATTGCTTTCATGTTCCGTCATTCTTTATTACGTAAACTATGTACATTATTTCTTTACTTTATTTGCTGAGGTTTTTTTTCCCCCTTAGATTCTCTTGTCATCGTCTTGCCCGGACTTTATTTTTTTTCTTTTTCCCCTTTTCTCTCCTTCCTCCTCCAACTCTTACTCCTTTTCCTCCTCCTTTACTCTGATCACGCATGCTTAGGAAGACTCTAAAGTGACTTGTATCCCTCCCTCTGGATATTCGCTCTCCTGAAGGGACTCTTTCTACCCTCTTTCCTTCCTTGCCTTCCTTCATTTCTTATTTCCCTTTCATTTCCCTTCTTGCGTTGCTGCCTTCCTTCCCTTCTTCTTTCCCTGTTTATTTTTCTTGTATCGCTCTTCTCCTCCTTTCATACCTTCCATTTTTCTTTCCTTTCTTTGTCTCTCTTTACTTCTTATTTCTCTGTCTTTTATCTCCTTGTTTCCCTCCCTCCCTTCCATCCACTGCTCTTCCTGTGTGTTTTCTACCTCTTCTTCCTTCCTTCCTTCACACATTCCATCCCTTCTTTCCTTCATTTTCTTCCTTTACTTATTTTCCTTTCATTTACTTGCTTCTCTGCTTTCTTTCCCTTGTATTCTCCTTTCACTGCTCCTCTTCACTCTTTCCTGCCCCCTTTCCTCTGCTCCCTTCATGCCTTTCATCTCTTCTTTCCCCCTTGTTCTCCTTCCCTGAGTCCTTCATTCTCCAAGAAAGCCACAAGCCTGCAGCCCTACACCTTCCTTTCCTCTGCCTGCTCCTTTTTCCTCCCCGTCCCTACCGCAAACATCCTCCGTCCTCTCTCGTTTTGCATATCCTCAGCTTCCAAAACTGCCTTTCTTCCCCTTCCATGACCCTTTCGTTTCTCTTTCCTTCCTTTTCTTCTACACGTTCTCTTCTCCCTAAGCTATCTGCTCTACCCACTCTTCTATACACTAAACCCATTCGCTTTTCTACTTTCTCTATCTTTTCATCTCTTCTATTGGCTAAATTTCTTTACTTTCTATGCCTGCTCTCCTCCCCACATTCCACTGCCATCCTTCTCCGTCTTGCCCTCTCCTTGTCCTTTCCTCATACTGCTGGACACTCGCCCCTAGCCACCTCCGCCCCCCCTCCGCCTCCTCATCACAGTCTACCGAGGTTCAGACCCAACTCTCATACCCTTTCATCCGTCCGTCCCATGCACCAAAAGGGGAAAGACAAGCATTTTTCTTTTCGTTCCTTTCAGCCCTTCCTGACTTTCTCTCTCTCTCTCTCTCTCTCTCTCTCTCTCTCTCTCTCTCTCTCTCTCTCTCTCTCTCTCTCTCTCTCTCTCTCTCTCAAGACCTTCCCTCAGAAAAGTTGTGCTAACTCTTTCAGTAGCACGGCATCAGTCTTAATCTTATTCTCGGTATCACTCGAGGATTTTGGAGTTTTTTTCCTTTTAATGAAGGTTTGAAAACCGTCTTTAGTTATTCATCTACTATAAGTATATCTATTTATACATTTATTCTATTTATCCTTTGTAATGGAATTATTAAAGTTATTTATCTACTACAATTATATGTATGTTTATTCTGTTTTGATGAACTGATGATTACATAACATTAGAAAATCTCTTAATAAATGAGCAAACATTTTAAAACCTCGTTCCTTGTATAAAGAATTACCATAGTGTTCAATTTAATATCCTAATTTATGAGGCTTCTAAAAAATATTTAAAAAATCAATCTCTTTCATAGGGTTTTAAGTCTTTTTTTTCTCTCGTTTCCTTCAGTTAGCACGTCTTTAAGAGTTCCAAAACTCTGAGTCTTTGAGAAAACTTGGGGAACTAAGGACCTTCGTAACCTTGCGTGGAACTTAAGATCGTGTCGTGGTAAAGGTTGTGAAAATACTGAAGATTAAATTTCAAACTAAGTTATCCCTGACCGAAAAGAATGTAAACACTTGAAAGGAAAGCCAAGTAAAAGCAATTTTTCCCCTTACAAGAAAAATAAATGAAAAAGAGGAAAAGAAAGTCCGTGCACGCCAAATGCTATCCACACAAAACACACACACACACACACACACACACACACACACACACACACACACACACACACACACACACACACACACACACACACACATTATATCGCTTCAAAAACACTTTTAGGACTAAACCCAGTCAACAAACACTGAAGTACTGCAGGAGTTGCTGACGAGAATAACAAAAAATTTTAGTTATAAAGTCTTCGTCTCCTTTCTCCTCCACGTACATCTTTCTCTTTCTATTCCTCATTTTACTCTGCTTCTTATTCTCTTTTTTCCCCTTTTTTTATCTCCTTTTCTCCACTTCCTCCTTCTCCTCATTTTTTTGTTCTTATTATTTATCTGTTTTCTCCGTTTCCTCCACCTCTTCTATTTCTTCTTTTCTCGTTTTTCTTCTTTCTCCTTCCCTCCTCCTCCTGCTCCTCCTTCTTCTCCCCTTCCCTGTACATTGAATAGGATCACATAAAATAAACTCGTCAGACAACATCATGCCTCTTGTTATCTTAAACCTATCCCTTCCTACCCCTTCTTCTTCCTTTCTTCGTTTGCTCTTTTCCTCGCATTACTAATCCTCCTTCTTGCCCTCGTTCTCCTCCTTCGCCTCTTTTACTTTTATTACCCCCTCTCCTTCCTTTATGCTTATCAATTCCGTCATCCTTCTCATTCTCCTCCTCTTACTTTAAATTAGTTTAGCTTATCATAAGTAGACTGTTTTGATATGGTTTGTATCTCTTTCACGTCACCCTGTCTTCCTCCTCCTCCTCCTCCATATCCCAGTAAATTAACCGTGCTGTGTAAGTCTCTTATATTCCCATGTCTTCCTCCTAATACTCCTACCCTTGTCCTAGTAAACTGAAACCTTTGCTATGCTTTATATCGCTTTCTTGTTTCCTTATCTTATACTTCCTCCTCCTCCTCCTCCTACAGTTATCCCAGTAACTTGATGATGAACACTGTCTTCTATCTCTTCTGTATTCCCATGTTTTCTTAATTTATTCTTGCTATTGTTGATCGTACTAATAATCCGTGCTGCGAGAGTGCGTCTGTCTGTCGGATTTGCGGATTCATGTCTCAGAAATTAGTTCATTGGAAAGAGAAAAGAAAATGAGGGTATAGGAATGAGAAGAAAGGCGGGATAAGAAATGGGAGAATGATAGATGGAAAGAGAAGAAAGGAGTGAGAGTAAAGGAACAGGAAAAAAAAATGGAGGTGGTAGTGAAAAGGAGGAGAAAAAGGGATTGATGGTGGAAAATACAAATAAGGGAGTTTAAGCCCAAGAAAAGAAGAAATGGGTGCATGTGGTGATGAAAAGGAGACAATAAGGGTGGTGGCAATAAAAAGGAGGAAAAATAGGGATTGACAACGAGAAAAGAGGAAAAAAGTCTGAAAGAAAAAAATAAGATGGAAATGAAAGGAGGAAAAGGGAGACTGATAGTGGAAAAGAGGGAAAAATGGGGAGAATCTGAGCAAAGAAAAAAAATTGAGGGAAAGGTTTTGAAGAGAAAAACTTCGCCTCGTGTCGAAATTTGACTGAGATCCGACTGTCCACCCACAGCTCAAATCATCCTCGGTACATTTCATGCGATTTAGAACTCGCCCCTTCAGTAATGCGATTCACCGACCACTCCCTTTGCCTCTCCCCATCATCCCCCACACGCAACCCTCCATGCCTCTCCCTATCCTTCCCTACCCTTCTTCTTCCTATCCTACCCACTTTCACATCCCTCCCTCTCACTAACCTACCAACTTTTGTCATTCTTACCTCCCCTTAACCTCCCCAGCCTCTTCGTCCCTCCCTTTCTCTTCCGTCCACGGTCTCTCCATCCCTCCCTCGTCCCTCGTCGGCCAAATATTTCCTTCGTCCCCAGCGTAAATTTTCTCATCCCACGCGCGTCACGTCACCTCAACCCGCAACATTGGTATTCTGTGTATGGACGTCTTCATCCCACTGTACCCTCCGCCATCTTTTTTTTTCTTTTCTCTTTAATAGGTATTTTCAGTGTTTAAATTACTATCTTTTCACTTTTTTTCTTTTTATTTGATATTTTTATTCGTCGTATTGTCACATTTTTTTCTTTCGTTTAGTTGATATTTTCATGTTTACCACTATTTTTTTTTTTTTGTGTGTGTGTTTTCTTCCCTTTTCTCTTTTTAATAGATATTTTTGCTCCTAATCTTGATCCCCTTTTTTTTTTTACTTTTATTTTTTTTCCGTCCTACTATTCTTTTTCGCCCTGATTTCCTTTTTTCTCGTCTTTTTTTTTTACTCCTCTATCTAATCGACTTATCTTATGAGTACCTCGGTCTTTCTATCCCTTTTTTTCTCCCTTTTTTGTTAGTTTTTTTCTTTTTTATTTACTCGTGTACTTTCTTCTTTCTTCATATTCTATTTCTTATTCGTCTACTAATTTTTTTTTGGCTCCCTTTTCGTTCTCTCTACTTTCCACAGGTACACAATTTCCACATCGGGAGTCCCGCGTCATTTTTTACCCTTCAATGATGGTAAGGGACTTTTTCGGAGTCAATTCACATTTTTTTTCTCTAATATTCAAAATTCCTGGTAACCATCATCAAAAATTCACACCACATTTCTACTCTCTCTCTCTCTCTCTCTCTCTCTCTCTCTCTCTCTCTCTCTCTCTCTCTCTCTCTCTGGAATGATGAAAAACGTAATCTGATCTAATTTCTACTCACCCCTAGGTTTTCCATCATATCTACAGTCGCCTTCTCATTTCCCTGATAGGTCGTCTTCCTCTCATTTCTTTTATAGGGACGCACCACGATAGCATTCCGAACTTCCCTCCTGGCCTGACCTAACCTCGGGCGCCTCTCTGATGGTCAAGGGAAAGGCATTTGATCCTTCTACCAGTCTACCAGTCCACCCACCAGTACCTTCCTCTTTGTTCCTGTCAGCTTTTTATTTTCTGACTTTTCATCGTTGTTTGTCTACGTGCTATAAAAAGATTGGTCAGTTAGTTAATTTTAAATGTTTGTGTTTATTTCGTATTTTTCATCATAATACTTTTGTCTGTCCGTTCTTGTCCTGTGACCTTTTTATTTCTTTATTTTTTTCTTCATCTTTGCGTTTCCCTCGTCTTCATTATTCTATTCTTTCCGCCAATTCTACCTTCTCCTGTGTCGTTATTATCCTTAGTATTTTGTCTTCAGTTCATATTTTTTATCCATCCTTTTCCTCTTATTCTTTTATTTATTTTCCCTCATTCGTATTCTCTTTCCGCCTTCCCCGTTATTTCCACCCCCTCCTCTTCCTCGTACCTTGTAACTCTCCTACTGTTTATTTTTTGCTGCATTTGTTTTACTTTCATCTACTTCTACTTTCCCCCTTGTTTCATCCTCATCTACTCCTGTTCTTGTTGCGTCTACATCTACACCTCCTTCACGCACTCCTCCTTTCCCTCCTCCTCCTCCAAATCAACCCTAAACTTTACCTAATCCTCATCCAACAATTTCCACAAATAGCACATCCTTCAGTTTGTCCTCATCCTTCCTTCACTCCCTTCCTTTACTGTCCTCCTGCTTTAATTCCCCATTTCATACCGCCTTGATCTCCCCAACGTGTTTTTCCTTCATTCGGCTTTTTTTCTGTCCCTGCCTCTAATCCCCGCCGCCCCTCCCTGGTCATGATCAAAGCGTCAGCGGGGCTCAGTAATTGGATGCCGAGGCCGCCCTGTTGTGTGTCGCGGCGATGCAAGGGACGCCCTGAGAGGTGCCGCCCGGATTACCACACCCTCCGTCAGCGAGGTATCGTAGCGGAGAGTGCGGGAGTGAGGAGCAAAAGAAGGAGGAAAAGAGGGGGAAAGAGAAGGAAAACACGCACCAATGCCTTAGTCTCTCACTGCCCCACCGTCAGTGATGCATCGTAGTGGAGAATAAGTGGGAGTGGGAAAACCTTAGGGAGGGAAACGGGGGAAAAACAGGATGAACTACCAACACCATGACTTCTCACGACCTACATCATGAAAATACGAGGAGAGGGAAAAGAAATTGATTACTCAGTCTTCGTCACTAACACTGCCTTAATTTCTCGTTCTATTTATAAAAAAGGGTATTTTGTAGCGGTGAGTGAACGTATAATCTGCTTATTTTAATCAAGCTACACACTCTAACTTCTGAACTTCACTCTCCTGAAAAAAAGTTAATTATCCCTACGAATACTTATGGAGAGAAGCTAAATGTAAGCGAAAATAGACTTAAAACATATACTTTGTAATTATACCTAACCACCTTACTCATGTCAATCCCACAAGTGCTAAGAAATACCCACTCAAGTCACTGTAACTATGAAAATACGCCTCCACTGCTATGACGTAACTTTTCTTACAACCATTCACCTCATAAGCCCAAGAACCGCCAATCACTACCAGCACCAATAACTACATCCGCTTCACCACCAGCACCAGTCACCACCATAACAGAACACCCAACCACTATCACAAACAGGGCCTAACGCAATCACCATCACCACCACCAGCACCGCCACCTCACCCAGATTACCTCCCTGCACTGTAATGTAATGGAGGAACACGGAGGGATGAGAGAGGCCCGAATTACTACCGAGGTGTTGACAAGAATGAATGCCCGCGCCATCACCGCCACTGCCGTCCTAATTGCTGCTACTGTTGCGTGTGAAAGTAGCAACGACAGCCATTTGGTACTAGATCAGTGGGTGTAACAGCATGAGCAACAGTAATAGCAACACTAGCCAGGTCACAATGAGGAAAAACCTTTATTTTCATTCTGATTACTACCACCACCACTATTACTACTACTATTACTACTTATTCTGCTATTACTACTGCTGCTACTGCTACTACTACTACTACTACTACTACTACTACTACTATCACTACAGAAACACACACACACACACACACACACACACACACACACACACATTTTCCTTTTACTACCACCACCGGTGCCCGGACAACTGAACCAGTGACAACTGAACCAGTGACAATTGGACCAGTGACAATTGGACCAGTGGACAACTGAGCCAGTGGACAACTGAACCAGTGGACAACTGAACCAGTGGACAACTGAACCAGTGAACCACTGAACCAGTGACAACTGAACCAGTGGACAACTAAACCAGTGACAACTGAACCAGTGACAATTGAACCAGTGACAACTGAACCAGTGACAACTGAACCAGTGACAATTGAACCAGTGTCAAAAAATGTTATCTGTTTGCTACGGCATCATGGTCGTCAGTCTGTACCCAGCTTTCACAACATTCACTGTCACTATTCTACAACATGTCTCTTCAGTTTGGGAGCACAGAACGAGGAAAATCACTCCTTTTATATGGTGGACATGAATACGTTGAGAGGAGCAGAGAACCTTGGATGACTCAAGGAATCTCCTACTGGCGATGTCGTCATTATCGCAAACATAAATGCAGCGGTAGTATGCAAACAGAAGGGGACAGTGTGACCAAGGAGCCCGGCGTTCATACTCATTCTGGAGATCCAGTAACTGCCCAGGTACAGCAGGTAGTGAGTACATTGCACTCATTTGCCGAAGATTCGTCGGACAGTGTGAGAAACTGTGTTGCAAATTCTGTAACTTCTGCTACCTGTGACGTCATGCAACGGCTGCCAAGTAAATCGTCATTGGAACGATCAGTAAGAAGAAAACGTCAGCGCACCGACAATGCACGTGAAATTCCCCACACCAGAAACTTTGATATTCCTCCAGAGTATCAAGAAATAATTCTGCATGATTCTGGAGTGGATGATGTTGACCGCATAATCTGCATGGGTGATATCAACATTGTCACTAATCTCAGTGGCAACAGTAAGCTTTGGATGTGCGATGGTACATTTGAAACTACACCCATTTTGTTCTATCAACTTTATACCATACACGCCAAAGTCGGCAGCAACTACCCTCCATGTATTTACTTTCTTCTTCCTAACAAAGCCCAAGCCCAAGGGTTCCACAATGCCCTGAAATCAGTGTACATGTGTGCGCACCCAACCATGTGGAAGTTTCTGAAGGGCATCGCTCGGGACATCGCTGTCCAGCGTCTAGTGCACCAGAATGCGTTAGTACATCGGCGCGATGCACCCACTAACAAGTACATCAAACTCGCGCAGCGACTCGCCACTAAAATTAAGATGTATAGAGCTGAAGTAGATAAGCTCCTGTATTTGCGAGCAGTAGCTAATATGCAGGTCGTGTAAATAGGGGACACTGTAGTGCACTATATGTGATTATATCAGTTGGTTTATATTTTTACTACATGAATGATTCTAAAAACTACTGAACCATAGTATCGCCACTAGTTCATGATGCATAGGTAAATCTTTCTTAATGAATGAATTTTAATATGCTTTTGTTACCATTTTTTTCTGGTTTCATTGTCACTTGTCGACTGGTGCAGTTTTTACTGGTTCAATTGCCCACTGGTTCAGTCGACCACAGGTTCAGTTGTCACTGGTTCAATTGCCCACTGGTTCAGTCGTCCACTGGTTCAGTCGTCCACAGGTTCAGTTGTCACTGGTTCAATTGTCCACTGGTTCAGTCGTCCACTTGTTCAGTTGTCACTGGTTCAGTTGTCACTGGTTCAGTTGTCACTGGTTCAGTTGTCCTACAACCACCACCACCACTACCACCCACTACCACCACCACCAGTTCATAAACACCATCACCAATAATTACACCAATCTCACAAACTACCAACAATTAAACCACCACCACCATCATCACCACCACCACCAGTACCACCTAAAAGCTAAACCACAATTCATCGCATTTTCTACACCGAACTGAGAAAAGAAAAAAAAATACAGAAAAAAATCATTTAGACAAACCACTGTTATATCCCAAGACAGAAAACAACCCCTCACATGGAAGATCAATTGAATTCAACAGATTTAAAGAAAAAAACACAAAAAAACAACAGCAACACAAGAAGAAACATCAGCCAAGAGTAAGCGTGCCATTGAAGGAAAGAAACAGTGGAAGGAGTGAAGATACTACTAGTTCACTCTTGCATTAGTAATAGGAACAAGAACAGCGGTGGAGGAAAAGTGGAAAGTCATGTACACCGCCAGAATGGAAGGAGCGAGGCGTGTACGAGTATAGTCAGCAAATCCAAAGGAGTAATGCACGTGAAAACAAAGGCAAGAGAAAGTACCGTACACAAGGAACAGCGTGGTAGTGTGTGGCTGCCCATTAAAGGAGATTACCTTTCGAAAATTGGTAGTTGTGTATTCATTAGTTTCTTAGCAGTAGGAGCCGTGAATAAAGTAAACCGTAGAAAAGACAAGGAAGAAGAATGTGAGGACTAGTAGGAGCCGTGAATACAGTAAACCGTAGAAAATATAAGGAAATATATGGAAGAATGTGAGAGACTAAGACGATCCGCTAAAAATAAAGAGGAAAAAAAAAACAATAAAAAAAGCCATTACAATATTTCGAAGACTAGGGTTTGATGTGCTAATGCATGAGACCTTGCTAATCATGACACCTTACCAATGCATACCCTTCCTAATACATAACCTTCCCACAACCATAAAGATACTTCCCATGGCTAACATGAACTTTTTAACACCAATCACCAAGTGGTAGGAAAGTGCAGTCAGTAATTTCTTAGCAGTAGGAGCAATGAAAGGAGGACACGATAGGAAAGACAAGCAAATTATTAGATTTTTGTTGCCCTTGGCCAGTATCCTTCCTACATAAAAAAAAAATAATAATCTATGGCAAAACGTGATGGATTTTAGATGGTCAGCTAAAGGAGACTGACCACGAAACTTCTACGACTACAAATACGTATGTTTGCATGGACACACAGAACAACGAGAAATTAGGGAGTTCATTTCGTATTTTCCATGTTGCAGAGCTAGTTAGAGAAGAACCTGCAGCACAAAAATATCTAAAACGTTGAGTGATTGTGGAAAATTTGATGCAGTAGTGTGTTAAAACTCTCAACCTTTCCTATAGTTAGTCTAATACAATTAACAGAAGACAAAAGGAGGCACTGCATTCGTTTCACGTTGGATAAATCAAATAAGAACGCAGCGAATTCCTTTCTTGCAGGATAAACGAACCGGATAAAGCAAAAATTACCGCATCTACGTATTCATAAAAAAAAACCTTCGCATTTTACAAACACAAGGAATTCATGTTTTACTTTATTAACCACTACATACACACTTGCTCTCTCTCTCTCTCTCTCTCTCTCTCTCTCTCTCTCTCTCTCTCTCTCTCTCTCTCTCTCTCTCTGCTATTTAATTACCCATCCTAAGTAATATTGGATAGTGGAGTTTTATTGAAAGTATTACCGCTGGAAATTATACGGGCAAAGGTGTGGGGCTTA
This sequence comes from Scylla paramamosain, assembly GCF_035594125.1. Classification (NCBI taxonomy): domain Eukaryota; kingdom Metazoa; phylum Arthropoda; class Malacostraca; order Decapoda; family Portunidae; genus Scylla; species Scylla paramamosain. The sequence goes on from NC_087192.1 coordinate 7,795,364, forward strand.
ATATTACCTGGGAACGAAATCATATCCGCCCTGCATGGATTACTACAACCAAGCATAATTTTGAAGCACCTTAATACTCGGCAGGCTGCGATTCACACCAGCCTGCCGTTTTCATTGTTCCTGGGGGAGGCGGGAAGGTACTGCATTATAGGTGGAGGAGGGAAGGGGTGAGATCGGGGGGTGGAGAGAGAGAGAGAGAGAGAGAGAGAGAGAGAGAGAGAGAGAGAGAGAGAGAGAGAGAGAGAGAGAGAGAGAGAGAGAGAGAGAGAGAGAGAGAGAGAGAGAGAGAGAGAGAGAGAGAGAGAGAGAGAGAGAGAGAGAGAGAGAGAGAGAGAGAGAGAGTATAATTGAGTGGCAGACCGACAGACACCATGACTGACTGACACAGACTGACCGAATAACTGACTCACTGACTATCTCATTCACTAACTCCCCTACTCTTTCACTCCCTCACTGATTGACTGACTGAGAAAGACAGACAGAGAGAATGACTAAATGAATGTACGAATGAATGGATGGCTGAACTTTGACTAACCAACTGACAGAAAGACACACCGACAGACAAACACACACACACACACACACACACACACACACACACACACACACACACACACACACACACACACACACACACCAGAGAGAGAGAGAGAGAGAGAGAGAGAGAGAGAGAGAGAGAGAGAGAGAGAGAGAGAGAGAGAGAGAGAGAGAGAGAGAGAGAGAGAGAGAGAGAGAGAGAGAGAGAGAGAGAGAGAGAGAGAGAGAGAGAGAGAGAGAATGCCCGCAGAACAAAACCAGGAACATAAAGAAGCACAGAAGCAAAGAAGAGATGAAGAGAAGAGAAAGAAGGAGAGAAAGAGAAGAGAAGAAGGACTTGCAGAATCAGTAGACAGAATCCTATTTCACGACATAAGGTGCACATCAAGACCATTGTGAGCTTTGGGTTATCACACACACACACACACACACACACACACACACACACACACACACACACACACACACACACAAACACACACACACCAATCGAATCAAGTGTCTCCCTGAAACCCACAAGATGCGTTTGTGAGTTGTGATGGAGGAGGAGGAGGAGGAGGAGGAGGAGGAGGAGGAGGAAGGAGGAGGAGGAGGAGGAGGAATAGTGATGAGAGCGGCAAAGATATAGAAAAAAATAGCATGAAAGCCTAAAAGACAAAAAGAAAAAAGAAAAAAAATGGTGATGAAAGAAGAAAAGGAGAAAAGAGATAAAAGTATTTGGTGGAAGAATAAAAGGAAACAAGAAAAATAAAAATAAAGGAGAAGAAAAGAACGGAGAGTGGGTTTTTTCAGAATGTAAAAGGAGCGAAAGAAAGAACAGGAAATTAAAGAAAACTACAGTATGTGAAAATTGATAAATAAATAAATAAACAGGAGGCAATGAGGAGAGAGAACGCTCAAGGATAGGAAGAAGGGAAGACAAAGCAAAAAGAGAAGGGCGACGAGGACGAGAAGATAAAGAAGTAGAGATTTAATACGTAAGGAAGAAAGTGAAGGAAGGGAAGGAGTGTGGACAGAGAGAAGGAAAGACAAAGGAAGGGGGATGATACATAGACGAATAGATGAATGAGAGAATGCAGAATGATGAAGATGCACAGAAGAGGGAAGAGATAAGGGCGAGAGCAACATTAGGGAGAGGTAGAGTGAGACGATGTGAGGAAATTAAGAAACGTTGAACTACTACCATTATTATTATTATTATTATTATTATTATTATTATTATTATTATTATTATTATATTATTATTATTATTATCATCATTATTATTGTAGAGGTACTAATCGGCTTACTTGGGTTAATGCCGGCGCTGCTGGACTTTTATTTGTGTTATTGTGAGTAAACACGCAATAATTACGAGCTTTTTAGTGCGTTTCCTCCCGCATAAAGGCGGAAACACACACCACGGAAGGCTGCACTAACAGAATGACCTCGCGTTAATATTACTATAATTATCATCATTGTGCAAGAACACGAAAAGATGGTTTGTTTACTTTTTAGGAAGAGAGAGAGAGAGAGAGAGAGAGAGAGAGAGAGAGAGAGAGAGAGAGAGAGAGAGAGAGAGAGAGAGAGAGAGAGAGAGAGAGAGAGAGAGAGAGAGAGAGAGAATTTCCTTACACTGGTCATTATATTTCTAGAAAGTTTACCTTGCAGAATCCAAATAGTTTTTTTTTTTCAGCTTACATCTACTCTTTTTTTTTTATACATTCGTTTCATATATAGACTTCTCTTTCTTTCCCTTCCTCCACCACCACCACCACCACCACCACCACCACCACCACCACCACCTCCTCCTCCTCCTCCTCCTCCTCAAGCTTCTCTGCGACAAAATTAAATTACATTTCATGAGTTTTCAAAAGGTGATTTCGACCGAAGATTTTTTTTTTTTTTGTCTACTGACAGATTGAGGCTTGAATGACTCACCTACCGAATGACTGAGTGAGACAACTGACGACTGGTTTGACAGAATTCAAGGTCTGCCTGATCGACTGATTGGTCTGCTGCTTAAGTGTCAGTTAGTGATTGACTGACAGACTGACCGACTAAATGACATTTAACTAAATGACATAAAAACTACACGGAGGAAGGACTGAAGGTAGGAATGAAATAAGAATGAAGAAAAAAAATAAAAGATACAAAAGGAAGACTGGAATAGTGTATATTTAGATGGCTGACTGACTAACGGAGTGACTGACTGACTGACTGACTGACTGTTTGCTTTTAGGAATCCTGACTGCCCTATCCAAGTTTGCAACTCCCTCAACTTGACTTTGTAACCTCTCTCTCTCTCTCTCTCTCTCTCTCTCTCTCTCTCTCTCTCTCTCTCTCTCTCTCTCTCTCTCTCTCTCAAGAAGGGCAATCACATGACACTCCCTAGGGACGCACACTTGGGCATCCCCCCTAGCTCACTCCCCTGGGCCAGCAAACACTTGGGGTGGGAACTCACCACACAAAAAACGCTGCCACAACTTCGCTCTTCACTCAAATAAAAGCGACAAATAGAAAGCGGGGAGGCCACGGATGCAGGAAGGGAGTCGCGAGGTGAAGGACGCAAGCTGGCGAGGCGAGGGAGCAAAGGTCACGTCTGGAAAGCCATGGGTGGAGTGAGTGGAGCCTGGACGTCTTATGTGAACTGCTGGTGACTCTACGGGCAGGTTAGGCAGAGGACTGTACAGGAAAGTATGTGTATGTTGTAGGACGAGTGAAGTTGGTAGAATGATAAGTTGATGCATGCTATGACTAAGCGAAGAAAACCAAAAGGAATGAGAAAATCTGAACGAGGTTTATTCTAATGATCTATTTCCGATGGCACGCTGACATCCACATAGCAGAGCAACAGTCGGAACAAAAATGCCGTGCCTTGTATCACCGCAGAAAAAAAAAAAAAAGAAAAGAAAGCCAATTTTGTCTGTTTTCACTATTACTATGATTCATTTTCACACACACACACACACACACACACACACACACACACACACACACACACACACACACACACACACACACACGTCACCACTGCAAGCATCTGATTAAAGCGTTCTGGCTTCACTCCACCGTCATAACGCCCCACAAAGGAATAGATTTGGCGGCTGCCGTGAAAGTGGGGGTGCGCCTCTTGCCGCCTCCTCCCCAGACTGGATGTTCGGAAGTAATGGGAGATGACTATTTCTTTCGTAGTTTTATTAAAGGTTTGTTTGTACTAGTGAGTCTCCGCACTAACAGCAGCACAACACTTGGAATATGGAACAGAAAAAAAAATAAACTACACATTAATAGATGCCACTTGAAGGAAAAACACGTACATAATAAAATAGCGTGAGTACTTAATACAAAACCTAGAGAGAGAGAGAGAGAGAGAGAGAGAGAGAGAGAGAGAGAGAGAGAGAGAGAGAGAGAGAGAGAGAGAGAGAGAGAGAGAGAGAGAGAGAGAGAGAGAGAGAGAGAGAGACACACACACACACACACACACACACACACACACACACACACACACACACACACACACACACACACACACACACACACACACACACACACACAATAGGATGAAATCAAAGGGTACTTCAGCATAAACTATACACGGATTATTCTTCCAGCGAATCTATTCCTCTCTTTCCACACAGTGACTTATTCCATGTTGCTGTTTGTTTTGCATTTGTTTTTGTATTCTGTCACTTATTCATTCCATACGGCCTTCTGTTTCTTTACGTCTTCTACTCAACCCTTCCACCTTCTCTGCTGCCTCGTCTCCTTTCTACTATTTTCAGTTCTATCTTTCCTCTACCTACATGCTTGTCTGTCACAACGAGGAACAAATAAAGCGCTGCTGCTCACATGTTTAATATATATTTTCAGTTCTTATAAACAGAAGGGTCAGATGCATGAAATTAAATATTACAAGTTACTCAAACGAAAATATTAAGTCCATTGTAATTTCTCGAATATATATATATATATATATATATATATTTTTTTCGATTCTTTGTCGTCAATTACAAAGAATATTAGAGCTAAATTTATATTTGCCCGTAAGACACGAATATTCTAATGACTTAAAAAAGCAAAAGAAATAGGTAACCTAAAGAAAGACAAAAGGCGAGACAGACAGACAGACAGACAGACAGACAGACAGACAGACAGACAGACAGACAGACAGACAGACAGACAGACAGACAGACAGACAGACAGACAGACACACACACACACACACACACACACACACACACACACACACACACACACACACACACACACACACACACACACACACACACAAAGAAAACTTCCCTCTTGGGAAAAAAAGAAAAACCGGAAATAACAAAATGGAACGAGAACGAGAGAGAGAGAAAGAGAGAGAGAGAGAGAGAGAGAGAGAGAGAGAGAGAGAGAGAGAGAGAGAGAGAGAGAGAGAGAGAGAGAGAGAGAGAGAGAGAGAGAGAAACTGACAGAGGTGTGATTTGCAACTAATTGGTCTTCTTGGTATCGTTGGCCACAAGCTTCACAAGTAATCAGACTTAATTACCTGTACCAATATTCTCTCTCTCTCTCTCTCTCTCTCTCTCTCTCTCTCTCTCTCTCTCTCTCTCTCTCGACGCACACTGCAACATGAAGGCTTTCTAGCTTATTCCAGCTTTTCACATTTTTGTAGTTATTCTCTCTCTCTCTCTCTCTCTCTCTCTCTCTCTCTCTCTCTCTCTCTCTCTCTCTCTCTCTCTCTCTCTCTCTCTAAAAATTCTTAACACCATTTAGTTTTATCATATTTTTCCTTTGATGGAATATTACACAGTGTTTTTTCTACTTTTTTTCATTTTTTTCTGTTTCCTCGTCCAACTTTTTTTTTGCACTAAAAAACGCAATATTTCCCTGTTATCCTCTTTCCCATTATGGATTTATTTTCACACACACACACACACACACACACACACACAGAGGGAGCGTTTTACTTCTCTCTCTCTCTCTCTCTCTCTCTCTCTCTCTCTCTCTCTCTCTCTCTCTCTCTCTCTCTCTCTCTCTCTAAAATCATATTTGGATTCTAAGAAGGAAAGAAAAGAGAATAAAGGGAAGGAGGAAAGGGAGAAGATAATGAGGAAATTAGGAGAAAAGAGAAATAAATGGAGCAGGAGGAAGAAGAGGAAGAAAGAAAGAAAGGAAGAACAACAAGTGGTTGTAATTAAGGAAGATTAACTGCGATTTTTGTCTTTAGTAATAGTCTCTCTCTCTCTCTCTCTCTCTCTCTCTCTCTCTCTCTCTCTCTCTCTCTCTCTCTCTCTCTCTCTCTCTCTCTCTCTCTCTCTCTCTCTCTCTCTAAAGGATCACTATCAAAACAACAATCACTGAAAAATAAACAAGTCTATACAAGTAACAACAATTAACAAGTTCATTAACTCCATTACTTTTGTTAAACACAGATCCTCGTTACGCTCCTAAAACACACAAAACCTTCCTCCTTAACGGTCCGTCGCCCCGTTTAACGCTCCGCAAACTTCCTTACTTAACGTCCCATGTCCTCAACTACTCGGTCTTTTAGTGTACTTCAGCGCACCGCCTTGTTTAACACTTCTCTTCAATTAATTATTTTCTTTCTTCTGATACGGATTTTTCTCCTGCCGGTGTGCTATTTGACTTTGCTTTTCTTCGTTTTGTGCATTATCGTACATGAATTCGTTGACGTAATGCGAATTTCTTTTATCATTTTTTTTTTTTAATCTTTTATCGAGTTTTATTGGTTATCATTTTTTTTTTCGTGCAATACCTTAATATCTTTTTTTCTTTTTCTTTTGTGATTTTGTTGCATTTACTTTCCTCATCCTTCTTCTCCTCCTCCTCCTCTTCCTCCACCTCCTCCTCCACCTCCTGCTATTGTTCTTGTTCTCCATGTTATTGTTCTCCATATTATTGCTCTTCATGTCATTGTTGTTCTGTTTCCACCATCTCCACCACCACCACCCACCACCACCACCACCATTACCTTCTCCTCATGTTGATGCTTCTGTTGCTCTCCTTCTTTGTCAAATATCCTCCTCCTCCTCCTCCTCCTCCTCCTCCTCCTCCTCCTCCTCCTCCTCCTCCTCCTCCTCCTCTTCCTCCTACAAGCCGTCAAGGTTAACTAGCTATTATCTCGCGGTCGTGTCTCCTGCTGTGTACGTTATTAGCTTATACCGTGTGTGTGTGTGTGTGTGTGTGTGTGTGTGTGTGTGTGTGTGTGTGTGTGTGTGTGTGTGTGTGTGTGTGTGTGTGTGTGTGTGTGTGTGTGTGTGTGTGTGTGTGTGTGTGTGTGTGTTTTGGTAATCATGAAACGACGAGAATGGAAAAAAAAAAAAAAAATAGACTAACGTAACGAGATTTTCAAGGTTGAGAATCAGACAGGGTAATTTACCTCAGCAGGGGAAAAATGAACACTAAATGGAGCAAGCTGAGAGAGAGAGAGAGAGAGAGAGAGAGAGAGAGAGAGAGAGAGAGAGAGAGAGAGAGAGAGAGAGAGAGAGAGAGAGAGAGAGAGAGAGAGAGAGAGAGAGAGAGAGAGAGAGAGAGAGGAGGGGGGCATAGACACATAAACACGTAGCCACAAAGACCGACAAAGACGATAAAAAAAACAAGCAAGTGAACGGGCTGACAAACAGACAGACAGGTTAACATACAAAGGCAGAAAAACGTATATAGAGAAAGGCACGCTGAAAAACATTTAGATCATAGATGAAGAGAGAAAGATTAACAAATAGACAAAACAAGAAGGAAAAGATACAAAAATGACATGTAAAACAAAACAAAAAAATATATATATAAATAGAGAAATATAAAAGTTTGCAAATATTCATGATAAAATAATACAAGGCAACAATATTTCACAAGAACTCTAACCAATAAATAAAGAAAACAAGTAGAAAAAATTAGAGAACATCTGAAAATTTACATAATAATATTACCTTCCCATTACAGATGATAAATGTAGAAGTAAAAATTTGTCATTGGTAAAAGAGGAACAAGAGGCAAAACTAAAAAAATTAACTGAAGCCAACGCCAATATGAAAGAATAAAAAAATAAACACAGAATTGGAAGAAAAAAAATAAATAAATGGAACAACAAAGGGAAAGAGGATAACACGAAAAATTATGCATCTAGTTTAAAGAATTATGGAAAAATTGAACAAAATAATAAAAAAAAATAGAAGATCAAAGTAAAACAACTCGTAATATCCTGCTAACACATTAGAGAGAATATATGACGCAGAGAGAGAGAGAGAGAGAGAGAGAGGGCGGACAGGCAGGCAGGCAGGCAGGCAGGCAGGCAGGCAGGCAGGCAGGCAGGCAGGCAGGCAGGCAGGCAGGCAGACAGACAGACAGACAGACAGACAGACAGACAGACAGACAGACAGACAGACAGACAGACAGACAGACAGACAGACAGACAGACAGACAGACAGACAGACAGACAGACAGACTAAATGATGGACCGACTGACCTACAGATTGAATGACCGACTGGCTGACCTACTGACTGACTGACTGACTGACTAACACACACACACACCCACACACACACGGACTCTGCTAAGTCACGCACTCGAGTGGTGGTGGTGGTGATCATTTCCAAGTGAGGGAGGCATTGATCGGAACTTCTAATTCCTCCCGAGTCTTATTCCTCTCTCTCTCTCTCTCTCTCTCTCTCTCTCTCTCTCTCTCTCTCTCTCTCTCTCTCTCTCTCTCTCTCTCTCTCTGTGTGTGTGTGTGTGTGTGTGTGTGTGTGTGTGTGTGTGTGTGTGTGTGTGTGTGTGTGTGTGTGTGTGTGTGTGTGTGTGTGTGTGTGTGTGTGTGTGTGTGTGTGTGTGTGTGTGTGTGTGTGTGTGTGTGTGTGTGTGTATTCAGGTCCTCTGATTTATTTATGGCAGAGGACGATAAATAACTGTTATAAAAATATCAAAAGTAATACAGCAGGAATTGCAACGGCATTTATATCAGTAGGAGCATTCAGTCTACCTGTCTGTATATTCAAAAAAGTAATCGTTCTCAACTCAATCTGAAAAAAAAAAAAACACATACAACAGAAAAAAAACCGGCATATTTATCTATCTATCATTAAACATAGGCACCCCATGCATGTAAACGCTGCTTGCTCGCGGCTTCCCAGAACAAGTGTGAGATGCAGTCAGCTTTGATCGCAGTTACTTGGTCAATTTATTACGCATGTCTCTATCCTGTCACTGCCAATTATAGTGTAAAAGGCTTAAGTGGCAGTTACTGAAGAGAACGGTTCAATTTTATTGCTAATACACACACAGTTAGTAGGAGTGTGGAAGTTGTTGCATATCATTACAGTGAGAGGGAAGGTCTAAACGTATATAATGAGAAAGACAATGGAGAGAAGAGAAGGGAGGAAGAAAGGAAGGGAGAGGGAATGGGTGAGGGAAGAGACGAGGGAGGTGGGGGAAGGGAAGGTAACACGAAAAAATGCTGCTGGACAAAGAAATGTGTCATCATGAATTATCTTGAAAACAAAGTAATTAAATCTTGTTATCACCAGACCGTGCGCTTCATCACTAAGGTTTACCCCCGCACATAACGCCCGCATATTGGCGACTAAGGTATGAATAAAACAACTAGGATCTTCTTGGTCTTCGTGGTGAATGGTGTTAGAGTTTTGATAACACCATTTATTGCTTTTAGGTTAACATATCGTATCATAATATACAGTATTTTATATGGTGTAGCAGCAAAGTCACCTCGTTGCAGTACCTCTTCCCTCTTACCTTCCCGCTTTCCTTCCACCGTCTCCCTCCCCTCCCCCCCCCTCTCTCTCTCTCTCTCTCTCTCTCTCTCTCTCTCTCTCTCTCTCTCTCTCTCTCTCTCTCTCTCTCTCTCTCTCTCTCCTCTGTCCTCCCTCTCCTACACCTTTCACTGGCACTATTTCATCCTCACTGACCTATCACCACTACCATCACCACCGCTGCCAACACCACCACCACCACCACCACCACCACCACCACAGATGCCCGCACCACCACCAAAACCACCGCCCCCACCACCACTACAACGGCAGCTTACTCGTACCTCCACGCACACTGCTTACGCATGTCTACTTAAAATGATAATAGCAGAAGGAACAGCGCTATATACAAGCACCAAGCGGAGTACTAACAGTAAAAACGGTACTAATAATAGCGGTAACAAAAATAGCAGAAGCAAAAGAAGGACGAATAACAGCTACTAAGAGCAAAAGCAGCAGCAGCAGTAGTAGTAGTAGTAGTAGTAGTAGTAGTAGTAGTAGTAGTAGTAGTAGTAGTAGTAGTAGTAGTAGTAGTAGTAGTAGTAGTAGTAGTAGAAACAGCAGTGACAGAAGGAACAGTAATAGCAGAAATAGAAGAAGCGATAGTAGCAGTAACAATAGTAGTAAAAGTAGCACGTTTCGTTTATCTAGTAGCTGGCAGGAGGGAGGAGGAAGAGGAGCAGGAGCAGAGACAGGGTAAGCAGCACAAAAGTTCCACAGCAGGCTGGGGGATGAGGCAGAAGATCAAGCCAGTGTAAAGTTAGTCCATTAAGATCCAAATGGCTTTCCTGCCCGACACACACACACACACACACACACACACACACACACACACACACACACACACACACACACCTCTCTCTCTCTCTCTCTCTCTCTCTCTCTCTCTCTCTCTCTCTCTCTCTCTCTCTCTCTCTCTCTCTCTCTCTCTGTACTCGACATTATATCCCATACAGTTTACTCGTAGATCAGAACTGGAACCACCACCACCACCACCACCACCACCACCACCACCACCACCACCTCCACCACCTCCTACTCCTCCTTCGTGACTGTTAACCAAGAACAGACGGATAGAGAGAACAAAGAGAAGAGGAAAAAGAGGAGAGGGAAGGCGACGTGACAGAAAGGGAGAAGAAAGAGAATGTTATTAATTACGAGGCACACTTACCGTCTTCTATGATGTGTGTGTGTGTGTGTGTGTGTGTGTGTGTGTGTGTGTGTGTGTGTGTGTGTGTGTGTGTGTGTGTGTGTGTGTAAAGAGAAAAGAGACGAAGATATTATCCATAAAAAAAATGAAAGAAAGAAAAAAGTAAAAAAAAAAAAGAAAATAGGCAGTGTGACTTATTACAAGATAAAAAAAAAACAGAAAACATGAAGGAAAAAGCGTGACATTAATAGCCATTAATAAAGAAGGGGATGAGAGAAAATGAGATGAGAAAAATGGATGCCAAATAGATTGTAATTAAGAATAAAAGTAAGAATGAGAAGGCAGTTAAGGAGGAGGAGGAGGAGGAGGAGGAGGAGGAGGAGGAGGAGGAGGAGGAAGAGGAGGAGGAGGAGGAGGAGGAGGAGGAGGAGGACCAACCAAGAGTGCGAAGGGGCGAGGAGGAAGTGAAGTGGCTGAGAGAGAGAGAGAGAGAGAGAGAGAGAGAGAGAGAGAGAGAGAGAGAGAGAGAGAGAGAGAGAGAGAGAGAGAGAGAGAGAGAGAGAGAGAGAGAGAGAGAGAGAGAGAGACTGGCATGAGCGGTGGTGTTTAGCGAGGACCAGGAGAGAGAGGAGATAGGAGAGAGGGAGTGTGGGACAGAGAGGAGGGAGAGAGCGGGAGAGGGGGAGGAGAGTGAGAGGGAGAAGAGGAAGGTTGGAGGGGACGAGAGGGAGGCAGGAGATGACTTAAAGCTGAAACGATACTCCGGGCGGCACCACCACCACCACCGCCACCACTAGGAAGACCCACTCCAGCACCACCAGTACTACCAACACCACCACCGTCATCACTATCTCAACCACCCCCACAACCACCACCACAACACTGCACCCAACCAAACCTCACCTAACTAAACTGCATTTTACCCTAATACTCGTACAACTTGCCGAACCTGACCCAATCACTTTACAAAACTTAAATTCTATCCTAATTCAAACTAAGCTAACCAGGTGCAGAATATACAGGTACATGAACACACACACATACACACACCACCACCACCACCACCACCACTACTTCGTTCTTCCCTACTTCAGCACATTCTTATTCTTTCACATTTTCCTTCAACCTCATTCTTCCTCACTACCTCCCTCATCACAAGCTCACGCCTCTCACTTGCCCCTTCCATTCACTGTTCTTCCCATACACCACCCATGCCTCTCCCTCTCTCTCCCTCCCTCCCCCCTCACCCCCCAACTCGCTATCTCCCCTCATTTTATAGCCTGTTTCCCTTGCTCAGTGTCGACAAAGTATGGAAAAGCCACACCTCAGGGGAGCAAAGGATGGGAAAACCTCAATCTCTCTCTCTCTCTCTCTCTCTCTCTCTCTCTCTCTCTCTCTCTCTCTCTCTCTCTCTCTCTCTCTCTCGTAGTGTATTGTGTTGCTAGTGTTGGTTTGTTTCCCAAGAGAGAGAGAGAGAGAGAGAGAGAGAGAGAGAGAGAGAGAGAGAGAGAGAGAGAGAGAGAGAGAGAGAGAGAGAGAGAGAGAGAGAGAGAGAGAGAGAGAGAGAGAGAGAGAGAGAGAGAGAGAGAGAGAGAGAGAGATTCTTGCGTCAACACTATTGCAGAAGACATGGAGGGACTGATGAAGGGAGGGGTATAAAGAAGGGAGGGGAGGAGGGAGGGGAAAGGAAGGT
>NC_087192.1:7815000-7822500 GCF_035594125.1 Scylla paramamosain
AATAGACGAATGAATACGAAAAGAATCTTCAACATAAGAAAAAAAATCGCTAACCGTTACAGTCTCTCTTGACAAAAAAAAAAAAAAAAAAGCAATACCGTGTTCCTCTGCCGAATCCAGAGTACGAAGCTCAGGTCGGACAGAACATCTTCAGCACAGCAGGTCCCGTCAATGCCTCAGTGTATTGGCAGGTGTTGCGTGAGGAGCAGGAGTTTCATTCCTCACCACAGAATCTCCATCAATACTTTCTGAGCGTTTGACGTGCGTGTGAGTCTGTGAGTGCGGGACATACACGTGAGGGGGGCGTGATGTGGACAAGACGTCACCTGATCCCAGTGCAGCGTCAGGAATCAGAATTTCACTCAACAAACTAATGCAGGGCAACGAATTTGAGCACCTGACGTGTGTATGTGGACCTGAGTGTTAGTACGTGACCTACACGTGAAGTAGAGGTAGACATGACCTCGCCTGATCTTAGTGCCACTTCAGGCGTCAGTATTTAATTGAGTGAAGCAGTACAGGGCAATGAATTTCTGAGCGCCTGACGTGGATGTTCGCGAGTGTGAGGGCAGGTCTTACGCGTGAAGACGGCGTGTTATGGACAAGACTTCGGCTGATCCAAGCATATTCAGGAATCAGTATTTTGTGACCTAACAAACCAGTAAAGCAGTACAGGCAGGCAGTGACATTTTGCGCTACTGACGTGGGAGGACAAAGCATACAGGTGAAAGGAGCGATGCGGGCAATACCTCACCAGTACAGAGTCAGTCAGCATTGCATAACCTAACAAACCAGTAGACCAGTGAAGGGTATTGGCGTCCAGTGCTGTGACGGTCGGTTAACTCGAGGGTTGATTGGCTGCACTGACTGATTGGAGGAATTGAAGGCGCCGCAGGTACGCAGTCACAAGGCAGCGTACCCAAGTTGTCACGCGGCGACTTTCTTGGTGCAGTGTCGGAGAGACATCTTGGTTCCCTTGTCTTGTGGCTGCCAAGTGGAGCGAGAATACCAAGAGCGTTTAGGGGAGAAGTTCACGATGCTCTGTGTACTCTCTCTCTCTCTCTCTCTCTCTCTCTCTCTCTCTCTCTCTCTCTCTCTCTCTCTCTCTCTCCTCTCTCTCTCTGTCTCTCTCTCTCTCGCGGTGTTAACGCAAGAAAAAATATGTACTCCCTCAATTCAACACTTTTGTTTGAGGATTATGTAAACAGGATGTGTGGCGCATTCTCTCTCTCTCTCTCTCTCTCTCTCTCTCTCTCTCTCTCTCTCTCTCTCTCTCTCTCTCTCTCTCTCTCTCTCTCTCTCTCTCTCTCCACCATCAAGAAAACGACCGCCACCTATTCAGTAACAAGCTTTCTTCTCCCTCATGTCCCTATCACACATATACTCGGGCAGGTCGTGAGATCCCAGTGAGGGGGCAGGACAGTGGCGCGGCAGAGGCGGTACTGGCACGGATACGTAATGCTACTCCGGTGTTCTGCCTGACCCGAGTCCCAATAGAATTCAGTATGGATGGATATGGTGGAGGTAACTTGAAGCCAAATTTAATATGCGATTTCCTAACGTTCTAAGTCTTCAAGAAATTTAAATTATAGCTGTTTACGAGGGCTATACGTGTTATGTATGGATGAAGTCAGCGATATACCTATTAGGCATTGAGAGGTTGATGCATTCATATTTGAGTTATATACTAGTACATTACTGAGTAAGGACGAAGGGTTGCATAAGAGAAAGCTCCTCATCTCCTATTAAATCTCCCTTCATCTTACTCTGGCATGGTGGTGGTGCAACGGGGGTAAAAAAAAAAAAATAGTTAGAGGAATTCCAATTAAAAGACAGCTTAGCCCTTCTTCAGCTATTGTCGTTCTTTGTTAACATTCAGGTCACTATGAAAAAAAAGAAGTAAGGCGATTAATATTTTCTCTTCAAGGCTGCAGAACTGTTTAAGAGACTTTAGTACAAAAAAGGAAGTCTAAAATTGTAAGACATTATGGAAAATATAATGGCATAACGATTTTAAAATTTATAAATCTCTTTCAACCTGAAGCCTATTCTATATATGAAAAATAATTATGTAAAAGAATTACATTAAACAGTTAACTCTCGTCACAGTGAAAGGAGGCGCGTAGGAGTGGACAGACGATCTCTATTGGCGTTTTCCAGGGAGGGATGAAGCAGTCAGTAAGGGCTCAGCTTAGATCATGTTAACTTTCTTATGCGAGATACCGCGTCATACTGAGGAGAGCTTCAAAAATTTAGGTTCAAAAGAGATAGGAAAGAATTGGTGGTGGATAAATTGAACGGACTCAGTAATCAGATTGTTAGTACTGAGTCATTAGGGAGATTTTTAAAAATTACACTGATTTATGGATGGGGACAATAGGTGGAAATAGGTAGGCATGTTTCATATAGGGACACCCACGTGTAGGCATGATGGCTTCTTGCAGCTTCCCTTATTTCTTTATGTTCTTAATTTCAGAATTTAGAACTTAATTTAATCATGATAAAAATGGTTATTCTTGCACATTATGTTTAGAATATGTAAAATTGTAGGAGGAGGAAGAGGAGGAGGAAGAGGAAGAGGAGAAACAGGAGAAGGAGGCGGAGGAAAATATATATTATCTATCTCCATGAATATTCATTTATATTCATATTTATACGTATTTACTTACATAAGAGTGACATCTTAATCAAGAACGAATTATACAGTCTGCCGCGTCCCACTGCAGTATTTTAATATGTTTGGTGTTCATTTTGTGACTCGATCGCGTCAGTATATTTCAAATATTAGTGCACACATACGCGCGCTCATAGGAATATGCAATCATACACACACACACACACACACACACACACACACACATACACAGACCCGTATTTTGAATCGCTTTGTTCTCTCATCACGACTGTTTTCAAAGACGCAGATGATTAGCCAGGTTCTCAGGAGTGTTTATCCTGTTAATAATAGAAATTTTGTTGGTCTGTCACTAGAACAATTTAGGAAAAAAAAAACACTCTTAAATACCAGTGTCACTTCAACTAGAGCGGAGTGTAGCATAGAAATGTTTAAGAATATGACGCACACACACACAAACACACACACACACACACACACACACACACACACACACACACACACACACACACACACACACACACACACACACACACACACAAGTATTCCTAGGATGTCTCCATTAATTTGCAGTATTCCATTCAACTTCCGGCAACAGCTTCCACTTCCGCGAGCAAGTTTTCCACGTATTTCATTTCCGCTGTGTACCTGCTGGTAATGACAAGCAAGGTGAGGCGCCGCGTGAGAGACAGCAGTGTGGCGTTACAACAACAGCTGATGGCGAGGCGCATTAGGTCATCATGTAATTATCTCACACACAAGCAGAGACTGAAACACGCCTTACCGATGGCTAACCGGCTTGCATTCTCGTCAATTTTCAACTTTTTTTTCTCTTTCAGTGAAGGTAACAGATAATGGTGGTGGTGGTGATGGTGGTATGATGATGATGATGATGATGATGATAAAAACATCATCAACGATATAAACAACAACAACAACAACAACAACAACAATAATAATAATAATAATAATAATAATAATAATAATAATAATAATAATAATAACAATAATAATAATAATAACAACAACAACAACAACAACAACAAGGAAACACCTACACTTGCAGTGATAAAATATACAAACAAACATCTCAAAATACAGTAATTTCAAAGTAATTAATGACAACTCAGTTTGGTCGTTCATTAATCAATACAAATATGAATGAATTATTGCAGGAATTGGCTCGCAGGCCTCGTCAGAATCACGTGCTACACAAAGAAGCCTAATTACTGGACATGCACCACAAAATACACGTAGGATGATGAATTATTGCCGCGCTGTATTTATGCCGCGCCGAATCCCTCGCCACTCAAGGGCATTACGCTTGCTAATTTGTCATGTATATAAAATAATAAACCAAATTTGCAATACACGCATCTCTTCCTGAAAGGGAATTACCAAAGGTATAAGGATCGCAAACAAAGCAATTATCATGCACGCCACTGGTGCTCCAACAACCGCCTCACGCTCCATCCCGAGTATACGAGTGTGCGTACACTAAAGTTATACATTTTCGTACTGTACATCGTTTATATATTACAAAACTACAGAGTGCAATATTAAAGTTGCAATACACACATTTATCTTTTCAGAAAACTTATGTAAATATGCATCGCATCAGTAAACAAAATATTAGATTAAAGAAATGCCTTGGTCTTCTTTCATTTCATTTGCAAATATGTCAGTTTGTTACCAAACGAAATAGCGCACTAAATATACAATACACTTTTTTTTCGGAAAAGAACTTTACCAGTAAGTATAATAAAAGGACAACGAATCAGACACTGATGCATATCTTGAAATAAAAGTAAATATATAGTGCGTTCTGAAATTAGTCAGTAATTTAACTTTTCCTGCGGCATTTCTTCATTCGAAGCACATTGCTTTAAACTCACATATTCCCATGATTCATTTCCCTTCAGCGTCACATTCCCTCAGTGCAAGCACTCCACATCACCACACTTTTCCTCCTTGTTCCTGATGAGCGGATAAATAATCCTTGCCAATGTAATTAATTAGCCAGACGATCATCAAAGAACAGCTGAGCAAAGAGTCAGTACTGAAGCTCAACGTTACAAATTCTGCTGGCAGCATTTGGTTTTTGTTCAGCTCTACTTGTAATCAAATGACTTTTAAATGAGCAAATAACTTACACCAACAAAGGTAATCTGAGTTTATTCATTCATTCATTCATTCTTTCATGCAGACAGGCAGGCAGACAGGTAGACCAGGAACAGTCATTAATCTTCATAGTTTTGCTGTTTGTTAAATTTGTCTAGATCGGACTCTCTGTCTCTCTCTCTCTCTCTCTCTCTCTCTTCTCTCTCTCCCTCTTCTCTCTCTCTCTCTCTCTCTTTTCCCTATTATTCTAGTTATTGCAGTGTTTTTTTTTTTTTTATATTCATCACATCTCAAACGTCCGTAAATCGTTTTCTTTCACGCTGGGAAGACTATGCTAAACACACCTCATCATCATTCTCCTTCCATCATCATTCTCCTTCCCCTCCTCCTCTTTCACCCTTTCCTTCTCCACCACTTTAGCCCTGGTAGTGTGTGGAGAAGGAGGAGGAGGAGGATGTGTGACCTTGAGTATGTGTACAATGTGTGCGTCACAAACTTAGGATACGTGAGTGGCTGGCGTGTGAGCTTCGACGGTACTATTAGATTCGCTCTCGGTCCGTACCCTGGTTGCGGCGAGGAAAAGGTCTTCTTGAATATCCGTTACCATTATCGCCCGAAACAGGCCCCAAGAATAGCAGATTTTGGGGAGTAATTTATTCCAAGAGTTTGTGTGTTGCCAGGAGTCGCGGCGCCTGCTGTTGCCAACTCGGCGGTGTTACCATCTCCGCAATTTCGTGCTTCATGCTTCTCTAAAGACTGGAATTCCAATGCACTGAGGAAAGAGAATGAGAGAGAGAGAGAGAGAGAGAGAGAGAGAGAGAGAGAGAGGAGAGAGAGAGAGAGAGAGAGAGAGTGATGGTAAATGCAGTAAACAACTAGTGCTATGCAAGCCTCCCTCTCCTTCCACACTCTTTCACGCCGTTTCTTCCGGCAGGTGTCTGATGACCTGGGCTACGTGATCTACTCCGCACTGGGCAGCTTCTACATCCCCAGCTGCATCATGATCTTCGTCTACATCCGTATCTACTACGCCGCCAAGGCCCGGGCCCGGCGGGGCGTGCCCAAGAAGAAACCCGTCCCCGGGGCCGCGGCTCGGCCGCCAGCGGTAAAGTCTCCCAAAAGTAAGACAGGCTGCAAGACTGACAGACACAACGCCACCGCCACCACCACCACCAGCTTCTCCAAGCCCATGGCTCCCTCCCCCGTCCCCGCCGCCGACGACTCCCGGAACGGGGCCAACGAGCGGTCGGGGCTGCTCAACAAGAAGGTGCTCATCTGTGACGTGCGCGTGCACGAGGAGGTGTCGCCCTCCAGGTGCGTCACGCCCACCGACGACCTGACGGAGGACATCCCGCTGCGGACGGTGAGCGAGCAGGTGGACGCCGACCACCGTAACCACAATACTAAGAACGAGAATGGCCTCTACCTGGGCCCTCTCGGGCCCCGACAACCCTGACCTGACCATCGGCCTGCCCACGCCCTCGGTACCCCCCACGCCCATCCGAGAGCCTAACAACAGCAACGTGGGCGGTGTGACCATTGCGTCTCCCGCGGGTTCCCTGCGGCACGGGGTGTCAACGGCCTGCATGGACGGCGACCAGCTGAGCGATATCGACCCGTCATCGTCAGACTCCGGCGTGGTGACGCGGTGCTCGGTGGTGAAGCCTCTCAAGCTGAGGTTCTGCCACCCCGCTGCTGGGCAAGAAGCTTACCAAGCCCAAGCGGGAGCTGATCGACATGGGGCGAGTGTCCACGCCCAAGGCTCGTGACCCAGAGAAGGAGAAGAGGCGGCTGGCGCGCAAGAAGGAGAAGCGAGCCACGCTGATCCTGGGCCTCATCATGGGGTCCTTCATCGCTTGCTGGTTCCCGTTCTTCTTTATGTACATCTTGGGGCCGCTGTGCCCTCTCTGCTACATCCCTGGGTACGCCTTCGACCTCGCCTTCTGGCTGGGCTACATGAACTCTGCCTTCAATCCTGTCATCTACACTCATCTTCAACAAGGACTTCAGGCGAGCCTTCAGAAAGATCCTCTTCAAATAAGTAGTGTATTGGCGTCCGTGCAGGCGAACAGCTCTGAAATTTTGCTCATCTATGCCGAGTGACGCTGCCTCGACCCGCTGCACGCGATTCAGAACTACGAGTTACGAGCAGCACGCAAAGGAGGCAACTCTGACCTCTCAAAATGATTTGTACAAGATTTTTTTAGAGTGCTATTTATACTTTAAGTTCCACCGTTCATGACATGACGTAAAAGAAATTTTGACGCCATGAATAAAATGGAAAGCGGACCAATGGCTGACCCCATGGGATCAATTACTGTGCTTTTAGAGACGTGGCGGGGCGGGCGGGCAGGGCGCAGGGGGGCGGAAGGCCTCGAGCCCCAACCTGCGCGCCAGAGCGACCCTGAGTTGCCTGCGGCGCCACCTTGGGTTGTACACAATACGCTTCAACACACACCTGAGATAATTATCATTATTATATTGTTTTCATGAGAGATGCAAACTACCACGTTAAGGTTTCTTCCTGTTGAATATGCACCGTGACCGCCAGTTTTACTTGGCGTGCATACAAAGTAGCGTTGCCTGTGTGCAGGTGTATGTGACCTGTAACACAGCATTGGTCTGTGAACTCACATATAGATGCCACACACGTATAGTCATTGATATGTACATGTAAATGTTGTAATTGTACTATTTTCTTGTTGATGCCTAATGACTGGCAAGGGCGGAGTACCGCAGTATCTCGC
>NC_087192.1:7827500-7830000 GCF_035594125.1 Scylla paramamosain
GGTCTTATTTTGTAAAACGAGTGCAAAAGAAATATTATTACTGCTAAGACTTATACTTGAAGAAAAAAAAAACCGTTGTATATATTAGCCCTTAGTGAAGTAACAGTAGTCGGTTGGTACGTAAGGTAGTGTCTGTTCTACTACTGCTACTACCACCAGTGTGTGTGTGTGTCTGTTAATAGTTTGTTATGGAGCCAGCAGCAGCAGCAGCAGCAGCAGCAGCAGCAGCAGCAGCCGGAGCTGATCACAGTGTTTGTCAAAAGGTGCTATTTGTAGTGTGTTGCTGGCCCGCCGCGCCGCTTGTTTCCTTTCCTGGTGGTGAACGAAGAGGGAAAAAGAAGAAGTATGCCCCAAAAAATGACGATGATAATTTTATATGACCTTCATTCAGTCTTTCCGGATGAGAAAACGTGGAGGAAACAAAATATAATCCGCCATTGGTAAGCAGTGACACACACACACACACAAAGATGAACGGCAAGATCATCATCACACAGCTCAAGAAGGTAAACAGGAGGAGGAGGAGGAGGAGGAGGAGGAGGAAAAGGAAGGATTCACTGAGGAGGAAAAGAGGGTCCGTCACAGTTACCGTCCGCTATCCCTCTCTCGCTCTCCCGTGACCTTGACCGCTGCCCGAAAGGTTACATCCCAGACCTCTACATCCACACAACCCTCGGGCAAAGATCGGTCCCACCGCGCCAGGGTTCGAGTCCCGCTGGTGTGGAGGGAAGCAAAGTGTGTTGTGGTCAGATGCTTCCCAATGGCGCGCCGTTATCTGGAAAATAGGTCAGATATAAAGAAAAACGAAAAAAAAAAAAATATAAATAAGACGAAAAGAGGAACACGCAAGACTCTCTCTCTCTCTCTCTCTCTCTCTCTCTCTCTCTCTCTCTCTCTCTCTCTCTCTCTCTCTCTCTCTCTCTCTCTCTCTCTCTGTCTATCTATCTATCTATCTATCTCTGTAACAGGGCGTCCTTTGCTCATCACTACCAGACTTCACTGCGTTATTTATTTTTCCACATCCCTTGGTCAGTTCGTCAGTGTGTGCAGTAGCTCATCGCGTTCTCAGCTTTGCCAGCATTTAATAAAAATAAAAAAATCTCTTCTCCCTTATCCTTCTCTCTCCCCCAAAAAATATCGCAATGGAGATTTTTATGGGTGGAAATTAACAAAAAAAGTTAAAAAAACATTTTGCATATAAATATATACATACATACATATTATATATATTTCAGCCAGTTGTATATGTTGTAAATATGTGATTGTAGGTAGGTTGATTTTAAGAGTTTCACTGTAACCAACCATTCAGAAAAAAAAATCAAAGTATAACACATTATAGATTTCGGTCATTAAAGTGCATCGTTTCATTATCCTGCAACAATCCCCCGGAGGAACACAAGGGAACACCGAGGAAGAACAAACAGCATTATATCTATTTCGACCCTTATGATTTTTCTTATATTTTTTTGGACTAACTAAGGACAAAACAAAACCAAAGCCCCCCAAAAATATACAAATATACAAAAAGAATGGGACAGGCTGCTTAACCCCCTGCTCTCAAAAAAAAAAAAAAACTAAAAATAAAAATGAAAAATAAAAAAATTGGTTAAAAATGTTGGCTTATTAAGATTTAGATGTTTATACATGGCATACAATCCGAGGTAAGAGTTGTTGTAGGATAAAGAATGAAAGGATAAGCCTAAGGCGACCTAACGAAAACAGGAATTTTGATTAAGCTATGATATGTAATGTAAAATAATTGATGTTGGAGAGCAAGACAAAAGGACAATAGTGGGCGGATCTGACGGAGGGAGGCAACAAAGGAAACTACAAAGGAACGCAAAGGAAGAACAAACCCAGTACGACGTCTCACAATTAGGAAACTATTTGAAATATACGTTAGCTAATGAAGAACAACTGACAAGGCTGGGCGGACCTGACAGAAAGAAAGCAACAAAGAAAATTACGAAGAAAGGGAAGGATCCAAAAAAAACACTGACGCACAAACGTACACACACACGCAAAAATAAACTAAAGAACGTAAGTGGAAGACATTAACGTACTCTGCTAACTAAAAATAACAAAAAAAAAACAATAACAAAAACAACTGTACGCAACGAAAGGACATGGCGAAAAGGAAGTAAAAAAAAAAGAAAGCAAACAAAGAGAGTTAGACAGAGACACATTATAAGACAGAGGTAAGTAAGTAAAAAAAATCATAAGTAAAAGACGTTCAAATAATACACTATAGTCCTCCAAGGAAAATGACTAAAGACTGGAGGTAAAAAAACAAATGAATAAAGACAATCTGACAAAGGATGGTCCATCTTTTTTATGACTCTTGAAGCAATGACGTCAAGAGAGAGAGAGAGAGAGAGAGAGAGAGAGAGAGAGAGAGAGAGAGAGAGAGAGAGAGAGAGAGAGAGAGAGAGAGAGAGAGGACAAACAAGAGACGATAATAACTAAGCACTTGATCTCCTCCATCAGATGCGAGTGGGAG
>NC_087192.1:7832500-7847500 GCF_035594125.1 Scylla paramamosain
TCTGGTAGAAAGGAAAGAAACAAGAATGGAAAAGCAAAGAAGAGAGAACAGAACAGCGAAAGAGAGAAGAGAGGAAGAGAACTGAAAGGAAAAACAAGGAAAGCAAGTAACGGAGTATAAAAGGAGATAGTATAAAATGCAATGAAAGAAGAAGAAACAGAAAGAAGAAACAAAGGCGAAGAAAAAGTGCAAAACGCCACGAATATGAAAGAGAATAATAAGGGGGAGTAGAAGAAAGAAGAAAACAAGGACATAAAAGAAAACAGAGAAGAAACAAGGAGAAAGAGAGAATGAGTAAAGGAACCAATGCAGGAAAACGAAACGAAAAACTTACTAAAAGGAAGAAAGAGAAAATAGATGAGGAGACGCTACAAATAAGGAGGAAAATAACAATGAGGAGTGGAAAAAGGAAGAAAACAAGGAGAAACAGACAAAAATGAGAAGAATTGAGGAGAAACAGAATGAGCAAAGGAACTAGAGTAAGAAAAGGAGAACGAAAAAATTAACTAAAAAGAAAAGAAAACAGACGAAGACAAAAACGAAAAAAAAGAAAAAAGATAAAACAAGATGACTCAGATAAAGAAGAAGAGGACACAAAATAGGACAACTAGATTAAAGATGGGAGGAAAAAAGCAGTAACGACGGAAGAGGAGGAGGGGGAGGAGGGTAGAGATTGCAGTGGAAACTTCATAAACTTGCCAATGTAAGTAACGAGCGTAGACAGCTTTTCTATTTCTTCCTTTAGGTAAGACAAGGTAGTTTTATGCCGCAGCTTACCGGAGGAGGAGGAGGAGGAGGAGGAGGAGGAAGAGGAGAAGGAAAGTCAAGGAGGTGCTCTAGACACGAGGCGCAACAGAAGGAAAATAGTGAGAGGTCGGGAGAGAAGAGACGTAAAGGAGATGGAGGAGAAGGACGAGAAGGACGAAGGTCAGCAAAAAAAGAAAAAAAAAGGAAAGGAAAGGAAAGGAAATTAAAGAGAAAGTATGGGAAGAGTATTTGACCAAATTAACTTCAATGTACTTTTCTTTCAGTTTATAAATAGAAAAATGTGGAAAAAAATAACACTTGAACATTCACACATACTTAACTCACGGAATAAGCCACGGAAAGAACAAGAAGAGTGAAAAAATATAAAGGAAGTAGAGAACGAGACAAAAAAAAAAAAAAGAAGTGTCGTTGGACTAATGAAAATAATAAACAGTGCGGGCAGATAAATAAAAAGATGAAAAAAAAATACTATCGGAATAATTTAAAGAAAAAAGTCCATTTATTTAATACAAAACTGAGAAGCACCACTGTTCTATGAAAAAAAAGTCCCATTAGATCAGTGAAAACGATGAAAAAAGTAACGTTACATGTGAAAAAAAATACATTTGTACGAATGACGAAAACAAAATTTAAAAAAAAACGTTATTTGAATGAGAAATGAAAAAAGTATTGTTGAATGAATAAAGAAAATAGAAAGTACACTGAATAATTAAAAAAAAAAACATTACATTTTAAAATACCCATAATTAATTTTTCTATGAGCACCAACAATCTTTTTTAGTTTCCCTTGAATATGTATATATTTTTTTTCTGGGGAACATAAAGTACTTTGATGACTCATTTTTAATCATGATGACTCATTTTTAATCAGATAAACTATGAAATTCCTACGACAACATCCTACAATATTCCTACGACAATATTCCTACGACAATTTCTCCATTATTTACCTATTTTAAGTCTTTATTTTTATCATATTCACTTCAAGGTAATTCAGGCAGAGAGGCGAGTGAGTGAGTCAGTTAACTGTGAGTCGCGGCTCGGTGATTCATCTGGCCCAGTCTCGCATCCTGAGTAATTAATATTCTCTCCTGTTTTTTTTTTATTTTCATATGGAACGATTGAGCAATAACCAACTCGCCCATGCGTAAACCCAGCCCCGTATGTGTGTGTGTGTGTGTGTGTGTGTGTGTGTGTGTGTGTGTGTGTGTGTGTGTGTGTGTGTGTGTGTATGTGTGTGTGTGTGTTTTCAGACTTCGTGTATGGCAAGAGATGCAGAAATAGATAAATAGATAGATAGATAGACAGAAAGATAGGTAAAAGAGAGAGAGAGAGAGAGAGAGAGAGAGAGAGAGAGAGAGAGAGAGAGAGAGAGAGAGAGAGAGAGAGAGAGAGAGATGGCTATCCAAGTTAATTCCTCTAGTAACATATCTCACTTTGTTTATTTTCCGCGTGTCCTGTTCTCCTCTTCCTTTATTCCCTTCTCTTTGCTTCCACCATTCTGTCTACTTGCATTTCTTGTGGACACACATTCCTTTTGACTTCTATCACTTGCTTCCCATTTCCATTTTGGCTCTTTGGTACACTGTTCGTCTCGCGCCCAAAAGGTTGCGAGTTTGAACGCGTCTCAATGCAGTTTCTCGGTGGGGGAGGCAGCGCTTTGTCATAACGTTACCCAGTATCATATGACCCTGTTTTAGTGACATGACCCTTTGAATTTTTCGTTTTCTTTCTTCCTTCATTCTCTCTACATACATTTACTAACATGTCCTTTTTATCAATTCCTTTCTTTTAGTTTTCATATAACCTCCTTTGCACCATTATTCAACGCTTCCAAACACGCAATTATTTTTCCTTATTTCCTATTTCTCTATCACGAAACACACACATTTCCATCCCCATACAATACAAAACCATCCTTCCCTCTATCCACCCATTCCTGCATTTCTCCCTCCAATCTCATCCCATCACACTTCACTGCTCCCTCTCTCTCTTCCACCTATCAAGTCCCATTGTTCAAGTGTCACCGGGAGGACGTTTCCTATCCAACTGAGAAGAGCGACACGCAGGCAGGGAGTGAGATTCAGCAAAGGAGGGAAGGTCGTGCCTGTCTGCCGGTCTCGGAAAGGCTCGGCGTGTCTGGGGCGTGAGGAAAGTAGGAGTGTGTGTGTGTGCCAGCGAAGAGCAGGATTAATATGTTTAAGCTCAGGTCGATACTAATGGCATATCAAGATTTATGATTAATTCTGTGTGTGGGTGTGGACGGAGGGACTAAGGTAGTGAGGGAGAGGGTGGGTGGTAGTGTGGTGGATTGGGGTAGGATAGTGTGTGTGTGTGTGTGTGTGTGTGTGTGTGTGTGTGTGTGTGTGTGTGTGTGTGTGTGTGTTCTGAATGCGATCCTTGCGTGCAACACCCACTATTGCACCTGCTGTTTCTCTCATGCAGGATTACACCCACACACACACACACACACACACACACACCTGCTCATTTCCCTGCTTTCCTCTCCCCTCCCTCCCTCCCTTCAGTCCTCAACCACTCCCGGCGTCGCAGTGGTAGACGGTATCCCGGCGTGTACCCTTGCCGCTGTTCCCGCGAGGCACCGGGCAAGACGGGGAGGATGGAGGCGGTCCGTCAGTCTCGTCAGGAGATACACACCAATAGGGATTACTACACGTCACCGCAGGTACAGGGATGGAGTGTGTCAGTGTGTGTCACCTCCAGCACACAGAGGAGGAGGAGGAGGGGGAAGAGGAGGAGGAGGAGGAGGAGGAGGAGGAGGAGGAGGAGGAGGAGGAGGAGGAGGAGGAGGAAGAGGAGGAGGAGAAGGAGGAGGAGGAGCGGAAGTAAGAGATATCAAACACAAGCTTTTTCCCGGACATTAATGCAATCTGAAGGTGTTGAAATTTTAATCAAATTTCCGGCGAAGAATTTGCATCTTAGTTGCCTCCCAGAAATCTGAAGGTCAGTCAAGAGTGAATTTTTTTTTCCTCAGATTGTTGCCGCGTGTTGCCGGGAAAGGCGGAGTAAGAAGGCTGCAAGGGATAACTCAGTCGGAAACTGTGATCTCTTTCTTCTAACTGCCTCCTGCCGACGACGGAGGGAGAAGAAGAGGGCGGAGAAGCATCTTCTTATGTTCTATCCCATTGTCGTGTAAAGGGTATTCTGTCATGATATTTCTTATCATTCCTTATACAAATCTTTGCTAGTCTCATTATCCAAACAAAAACTTACACGTACACAACACTAACAACATCGTCCTGCCAAGGGCGAGTGATTATCTAGCTTCACCATCCAACGCAACATTCGTAACACTAATGCCGGGCCGCCTTAGACTAATGGTTCGCGGTGAAAGAAACGTCACTGGGAGAATAATGGGTTAGTAATGTAATTTTTTCCTCGTTTCCAGCTGGGGTTTGGGACAACATTAAGAAGAATGGATGATTGGAGGTAGGGAAGAGATGAAGTGTGGGATAGAGGAGAAGGCATAGAAAAGGAGAAGATATAGAGGAAGGAAAGGAATGGGAAGGGGAGAGAGAGAGAGAGAGAGAGAGAGAGAGAGAGAGAGAGAGAGAGAGAGAGAGAGAGAGAGAGAGAGAGAGAGAGAGAGAGAGAGAGAGAGAGAGAGTAAACTAATAACAAATTTTACTCCATATTAGCACTTTCCTTCATTATCATTCTTTTCCTTCATCTTTCTGCATCTTTCCCTCCCCCCTCTCTCTCTCATCCACCCACCCACACAAGACCATACGACAGGACACAACTTGGCCAATTACAATCTTATGAAGCAGAGTCCAAATCCTTCACACGCACACAGGCCCCTAACTTTGTCCTCTTAGGAACTCAGATATTGACAGTAATAGGTAAACTCTTCTTCCGTGCAGCGTCTTGGTCACTATAGATCCCCTGCGTGCTGTGGCTGTGATGGCGGTGGTAGTGGTGGTGTGCGTTGGTGATGGTGTGTGTTCGTGGCGAAGTGTGGTGTCTTTTTATGTGCGCTGTATAATGTGGTGATGTTATTGATAAGGTGGATGCGAGTAGGTAGTGCTCTGGTGGCAGTAATGGTGATGCTATGTA
The DNA here is from genome assembly GCF_035594125.1 of Scylla paramamosain. Taxonomy (NCBI): domain Eukaryota; kingdom Metazoa; phylum Arthropoda; class Malacostraca; order Decapoda; family Portunidae; genus Scylla; species Scylla paramamosain. The sequence goes on from NC_087192.1 coordinate 7,837,346, forward strand.
TGAGAAATTGATGGCCAGTTGTAACAGAAAGGAACATATTACTGTATAGGTAGGTGGTGTGATGTAGTGAGGTTCTGTGTTGCACCGTAACGTGTTGTAATGTGCTATAGTATAGTTATGAGACATGGACCCATATTCATTAACATTTCATCTTATCTCTTACACTTAACACGCTGTAGTGAAGGTTACTGGAATCTTCAAGGGCGTTTTCACGATTCTAGTGATAATTTAAGAACTGCATCAACAATAAGGAAAACAGCCATCAAAACCTGACTATCCATCTCTGTTGTCTTTGTAAGTAGGGTGACTGCAATAGAAGAGAAGGAAAAAGAAAGCAGTGGAAGAGAGGAGAGCAGTGTAGAAATAGAGTAACAGAAGAGGAGGAGGACAGCAATGGAGGATTAGGTGAAGGAGGAGAAAGGAGCAAGAAGATAGAAGCACAGGCGGATAGCACTTGAGAAAGAGGAAGACAGCATTGGAGAAAGAGGAGGAGGAATAGGATGAAGGCAGCAGTGAGGGAGGAAGGAAATAACGTTGAAGAAGAATGGCAGTAATGTCGAGGAGGAGGACAAGGAGGATGGCAGTGGAGGTGAATAGTAGTGGAGGAGGACGAGAGGACGAGGAGTGTTAGCGTTGTTGGGTGGTATCGTTTATTGTATTATGGTAATGTTGTACGATCATTTATAGGAAAACCTGCCACAAAAGTTGGCGAGGTATAAAGCGAGTACACGTGTTACGGGATGCACAGAGAGAGAGAGAGAGAGAGAGAGAGAGAGAGAGAGAGAGAGAGAGAGAGAGAGAGAGAGAGAGAGAGAGAGAGAGAGAGAGAGAGAGAGAGAGAATCAGAACAGAGACATCGACAGAAATACAGACAGACAGACAGACAGACACAGACAAAGAGACAGACAGGCAATTAGATAGACAAACAAACAGACAGGCAGAGAATATATAAGCAAGTAAAATTGAAACGGGAATAGGAGAGGGAGGGAAGGAAGGAGCGGGAAGAAAAGAACACAGAAGGGTAAGGAAATGAAACAAAGAATATCCACTATTTAAATTAAACCTCGTAAAGGAAATATATGAAGAAATATAATCACATCAATTCACGAGGAGAGAAAATAAAACGTAGACCAGGAAATGAAAAGAGAGAAAATTTGATATTAGAAGGGATACGTAAAGATAAGAACTATGTATACAATCAGCATATGAAAATTAGCCACAAATACTCCTTTCAGAAATACCAAAGAACATAAATAAAATATAGAAAAAGAACACAGAAAAAAAATAAATAAACCAATATTGTCACTTCACAGATACCAATATTAATCCGGAAGTTTTTAATAAGGAAAATTGATTCAATACACTTTTTGATACACGAATTACAGAAGATCTTTTTTCTTCTCACATTTTCTTTCTAGCATAACTTAAATGGGAACTCTGATAATTGGGTTAGGTATCTTTTCTTTCATCTTCATCCGGTAATTATGTCGCTTGGTGCTTCGATTTCTACAAGATTTCAAATATGTACGTGTTTTTTATTTCCTCTTATGAACGTATGTGTATGTGTGTGTGTGTGTGTGTGTGTGTGTGTGTGTGTGTGTGTGTGTGTGTGTGTGTGTGTGTGTGTGTGTGTGTGTGTGTGTGTGTGTGTGTACTATTTCAATCCTCGTATTACTTCCCTATGAAAGTTGACCGTAGCGAAGGTAAAAAAAAAAATAATAATAATAAGTTGCTGTACATTTTTCTCTTGACTTTCATCAATAACGTGAAGAAAAAGGAGGGAGGCATTGTAACAAGACGGTGAGTCTATTGGTCACAATGGTATAATGCTGACCACCAGACTCGTATATTCCTTTTTTTTCTATTCATTTATTCATTTACCTATATATATATATTTTCTCTTTCTTGTTTGTTTGGTGTTTTATTCTTTAATTTTTCCTGTTTTTCTTGTTCTTTTCTTTCTTAGTTTTACTTTTTTCCTTTATTTTCTTAATGCAACTCCTCTTTCTGTTCTTCTTTCTCCTTTTATTATCATTATTATTATTATTATTATTATTATTATTATTATTATTATTATTATTATTATTATTATTATTATTATTACTATTATCATCATCATCATCATCATCATCATTATCATTATTATTTCGTTTTCCTCATTTTTTTCCCTCTTATGTCTTCATCTTTTCCCTCTTTCATGCCAAGTCTTCATTCGACCGGCCTGCTTCATCCATTTACGTAGAAAACTGCATTATCTTCTAAGCTCTCCTCCCTCTCATCATAATGTATACAATCAATACATCTCTTTCTTGTGGCTGGCCTTTTTCATTTCACGTGTTCATTTACCTTTGCATTCATCGATCCTTAGTCATGGTTTGTTTTCTCGTTGTGATATACGTGTCTGGCCGTTTGTTAATTAATTAGGTGACTTTTATCAGTACTTCTTTAGATTTTTTTCAACTTGTTTTTGTTGTTGTTCATTTTTCTTCTTTCTCTTCTTCTTCTTCTTCTTTTTCTTCTTCGTCCTGGTGCTTTTGTTGCTGTCGTTGTTGCTGGTGCTGCCGTTGTTGCTGTTGTCGTTTTTGTCGTCGCCGTAGTCGTCTTTGTTGTTGCTGTTATTGTTGTTGTTTATCTTCAACTTTTTTTTCTTCTGTTTATTTTTTCCTCCTCCTCCTCCTCCTCCTCCTCTTCCTCTACCTCCTCCATGTCCTCCTCCATCTTCCCTTCTTTAACCCCATATGATCATGACTTATTTAAAGGATATCTTTGTGGTGGTGGTGGTGGTGGAGGTGGAGGTGGTGTGTGGGAAGCAAACCCCTCTTCTCCCTCATCCATATGGTCCACTAAAAGAAAAAAGGGGGATTTGAGAGATGTGGAGTTTCCGATATCACAGCCTCTGGTTTTTCTAAGGCTCCCCAAACATCACAACCAATAAAATTCCATCTACGCGTCAATATTTCTCTCTCTCTCTCTCTCTGTCTCTCTCTCTCTCTCTCTCTCTCTCTCTCTCTCTCTCTCTCTCTCTCTCTCTCTCTCTCTCTCTCTCTGTTTCATAAGTTTCAATCCTTCCTATTCAATTTTCTCCGTTCCCTCGTTTCCCTTTCTTTCACCTCAACCCTTCACTCCTCCTCCTCCTCCTCCTCCTCCTCCTCCTTCTCTTTCTCATAAATCTAGTGCGTCCTTATTTTCTACTCTTCCTCCTACATATATATTTTTAAAGTCACTCCCAGTCCTCCTTCTAAACTCCCTTTCATCCCCCTCCTCCTCCTCCTCATCCTCCTCCTCCTCCTCCACACGACCTTGCATTTTCCTTTGAATTTCATCTTTTTCTCTCCTCCTCAGTCGTCCTCGGACTTTCCATATCTACCTACATACCTATAGGGTCTCTTATGGGTGTATTTATATGGGAAAAGGAGGGAATTTAAACCAGGCTTGTTAACTCCACTGAATATCACCTTTACGCCAGCAGTTCTTAAAAGCTATTACGTAAGTTTGTTGAGTTTTTTTTTCTTTTTTTTATCCCCCCCTCTCTCTCTCTCTCTCTCTCTCTCTCTCTCTCTCTCTCTCTCTCTCTCTCTCTCTCTCTCTCTCTCTCTCTCTCTCTCTCTCTCTCTCTCTGTCTCTCTCTCTCTCCTTTGAATACCACAAGGGAAGGAATATCTTAGCTAACGGTATGGGGCATAATTTATCTTATTGGAATTTTTCGGAGGTTGTAATATTAGTTTCGATCAGCTTGCCGCGCCGCTCTGGGCCAGACGGAGCCTCTAAAAATACCTTACAAAATGTTCTGGTGGTTGTGTTTATATAACTGCCTGTAATCAGCTACTACTACTACTATGACTACTACAACTGCCACTACAACTAAGTACCACAAAGTAATACTACTACCACTACTACCACAACTACTACTACTACTACTACGACTACTACTATTACTACTACTACACTACCATCTTCACCACCACTACCACTGTCGTCTTCGTAAATGTAGCGTGTTGAGTCCGCAAAATCTCTTCCTTCACAACACTTAGGCAAGAATATCGATACAACTTTCCCTCCACCACCAGAAGAACGCAAGAACCTGGCGACGAATTGTACAGAGCGTTATCGTTGAGATTCCCTTGCTCTCTGCCTCTGGACTGGGCGGCAACAGAAGCTCCTCACAGTTGTTCACCTCAAGATGGTTAGTATCGTAAAATACTCCACACAGACGCCTGCTCAGTGAGGCTTTCAGTGCCCAGACAAACCCAATGGCGTCTGAAACCTTTACCATCTGCTGAGACTGAAACGCTTGGCAGTAATCGGTAAGGATTCACGTTAGAGTGAGGTGGAAATAATCTGTCTATATATCTCTTGACCTTCGGCCGTTCGACACCTGTTCCTGCCAGCCGCTGTATCTCTGAATTTGCTATTATTGAAGTGGCAATTTTGTCTCTCACTGGTTTCTAGGACAGCGTGTTCCTCGTTTGGTGGTAGCAGTTGCGATCTCACGTAACTTAAGGCGGCACAATATTTCATTCTTGTGGCGTTGTGAGGCACTGAATATAGATTTTTTATGGATGTCCATCGTAGCCATGTCATCACGTGTTAAAGGAGGAAAATGTAGCTGTGGTGGTTGTCTTTGTAGTAGTAGTAGTAGTAGAGGAGAGGAGAGGAGAGAGAGAGAGAGAGAGAGAGAGAGAGAGAGAGAGAGAGAGAGAGAGAGAGAGAGAGAGAGAGAGAGAGAGAGAGAGAGAGAGAGAGAGAGAGAGAGAGAGAGAGAGAGAGAGACTTAAACATAGCTGAATGGGAAAAAAAAATCACTTAAATCTTGCCTTTTTTTTTTTTTTTGTATGTGAAACTTTTATTGTGTCATGGACATACTTGATGGTTTTTTTTTCGGAATAAATGTCGAGAAAGTGTTGGATTATTTAACTTGACGTGTTAAATGCCAAGAAGACTCATTAATGTGTGTGTGTGTGTGTGTGTGTGTGTGTGTGTGTGTGTGTGTGTGTGTGTGTGTGTGTGTGTGTGTGTGTGTGTGTGTGTGTGTGTGTGTGTGTGTGTGTGTGTGTGTGTGTGTGTGTGTGTGTGTGTGTTGCCCTTGTCATCCACCAAACACCAATAACGATGTGGTTGTAATTAGCATAATCAATTATCGCTCTTCAATATTATCTTATAATCGATGCATTATTACCTGACATTCTCACCTGACAACCAATTAACACCTTCACCTTTCCCCTTCCCACCCCCTTCCCTGGCCTCTCCCTGCACCTTCAACCCTTCACATTTCACCCCTTCACCTTTCCCGCCTCCCTCCTTCCTTGTCTTTTAAAATAAACTTACCCCTTTTCTTTTCACCCCTTCACCTTTTCCCCTTCTTTCCCTGTCCTCTTTCCAAACATCAACCCTTTTTTCTTTACGCCCCTTTACATTTTCCCCCTCTCCATCGTGGCCTCTTAACGTAACTTCAACCCTTTCCTATTCCATTTTTTTCTTTCCCATCACTGCCAATTTTTTACTCATTTTACGTTTGGTTCGTATATTGTACCTCTTCTTAATTATCTCCTCATTTAACTGAACTTGCTCCTGTTATGCTCCTTTCTTCACCTCCTCTACTTTTACCATTTCTTCATCTATTACTTCTGTTCATGCATTGCACCTTTTCTTCATCCCTTCCCATTTGCCTTAGCATCTCTCTACCCTTCACCTCTATTCCATGCACACTTACTGCTTTCTTTCTCTCTTCACCCCTTCTTACTTTCATGTTTTACCTTTCCTCCCCGACACTATCAAGCATTCCTAGATCAAATTTCATGAGAAGTACCTGTAGAAATCAACCCCAGTTCATCACGTGGAATCTAATTAAACTGCAACCAACAAAGAAAAGGGAGAGAAGAAACACTGGCAAAGAGACAGATAGATGGACGAGTAAAGGTCATAATTAATGAACAAAAAGAGAAGTCAGGTATCAATGGTAATTATTAAAGGTTATTTATTTGTGATGGATAGAAAAGTAGTAGTAGTAGTAGTAGTAGTAGAAAGAAAGTAAGTGGACATAGAAGAAAAGATAAGGGAAGAGATACAAATCCATGGAAAAGGGGAAAAAAGGTGAGAAAAGGGAAAAAAACAGGTAGACGACAAGAATGGAAGTAAAGAAGGGAATAAAGAAAGAAAAGATAAATTAATGAATGCAATGAGTGCTTTCTCTGTTCATTCTCTCTCTCTCTCTCTCTCTCTCTCTCTCTCTCTCTCTCTCTCTCTCTCTCTCTCTCTCTCTCTCTCTCTCTCTCTCTCTCTTCTTCTATTATCTGTTTTAATTGCTAGCTCAGGCATCAATTGTCCTTCATGGTAAATTTGAAACTGCATGCAAAAATTTATCGTGTGTGTGTGTGTGTGTGTGTGTGTGTGTGTGTGTGTGTGTGTGTTGGAATGCACGCTTGTCGGAGGTCAAGGCCAAACGGAACAATATGTAAAAAATAATTAAACAAAAAAGTTGGGGGCATGGAAACTGATGGGCTATGATTTTTTCCCCTTGTCATATATATATTCTTTTTAATCCACACCCTACAGTCATGACTATTAGTTTCCCCCCCCCCATCTCTCTCTCTCTCTTTTTTAACAATACAAGCGTACGTTCGTAACTTTATTTTGATTGGAGTTGTCAGTGATCAGTGAATACGGTCCCCTGTTTTATTTCATGCGCCTACTAAATATTGATGATGGTGATGATGACAGCAATTCCAACAACAATGACATCACCACTACCCATGATAACAACAACTACTACTAATACTAATGTTTCTGCTGCTACTACTACTACTACAAAACTACTACTACTACAAGTACTAAAAATTAACAACACCAGTATTATTATTATTAGTAGTAGTAGTAGTAGTGGTGATTGTAGTAGTTGTTGCTGTAGTTATTGTTGTAGTAGTAAAACCAAAACCACCATTAAAAATATCAACTACAAAAGCACACGGTAACGCCTAACAGTGCATCTATCTAATTAACAAACAGTAACACGAAGGTAATTGAATACGTATCAAATTATCACTAAAATGCGCCCACTAATGAAACACGCTGCCACAACTAACACTGCGATATATTAAAGTATCATTCACATGCCAGACACACACGACTGTTAGCTATAGACACATTAGAAGCGCACACACACACACACACACACACACACACACACACACACACACACACACACCCTATACATCCTTCCCACACATAGAAACCCCCATAAGAAAAATTGCTCTAATATTTCTTGACACACACACACACACACACACACACACACACACACACACACACACACACACAAGAGAAGGAGAAGGAAGAGGAGGAGGAAAAGGAGGAAAACAAGTCGTGAAATGAAGGCCCAAAGGAAGACACGTCCTATGTGATAAAGGTAAGAGATAAAAAGCAAAAGAAGTAAAAGAAAAAGGAAAAAAAGTCGAGGAAGAGTGGAAGATGAGGAGGATCGGCAGGAGGTGTCACGATTCCGCCTCTCTACACGGGACAAACGGCTGACATAAGACACTTTTTCACACCTTTTCTCGTTTTTTTATTACCCTTTTCTTTTTCTTCTTTTTTTTTTCATTCTTGCATTATAGAGTAGATTTATATTTGCCCAGTTTGTGTGTAACTGACTTTTCCCTGTGATTCTATTCTAATTTTATATATTTCTTTTTTTCCATATTTTCTTGATAATGACCTTTCTTTCACTTACGCAGACAGACAAACAGACAAACTGCCAGCCACACAGAGAGAGACACGCACACACACAGACAGAGTAACCTTCACCTTTTATTTCCTTCCTCTATTTCTCTTGCAATATTTTCTTTCTGCTCGTTCATTCCCCGTGGCTTCATGTTCCCCACAGCGCCGCAGATTTCCCTCCTCACACTAGGTTTCTCTCCTGTTCGCCATAATAAAAATTAGATTACAATAGCCAACCTGGTAGTGATTTTAATGCTTGCCGTAGAGAGAGAGAGAGAGAGAGAGAGAGAGAGAGAGAGAGAGAGAGAGAGAGAGAGAGAGATCTATTATAAATAACACAAGAAAGAGAGCGGTGTGTGTGTGTGTGTGTGTGTGTGCTCAGTGAGAATAACAACACACCCACACAACAATTATTTTCAGTGCACGCCTCGGTATTTTCTGTTTTCGTTTCACACAAAGGTATCTGTCTGTGTGTATGCTTTTATTGTTGTCTTTCTTTAGAGCCGAGCACGTCAGAGTCAATGGTGATGACGCTGATGCTACTGCTACTACTAATATTATTTCTACTACTGCTACTACTACTAATAATAATAATAACAATAATGATAATAAATTCTACCATGTATAATATGATGTTTCCACAATATAGTACAGTAAAAAAGATAAAATTAATGTTAAATATTTTGAACATGTAGCTCTGTAGACGTCCAGTATCTGAATTTTGAGTGGAGTAAGCTGCTAAGCCAGCGTTTTTGGTAAATACTAAATAAATAAACTAGTAAATAAATAAAAACAGTATCTATCGTCATTTTTCTCCTCAAAATCACTTTTTTTTTCATTTCCTTTTGCATCATTCATCTCATTGTTCTATTTATCTTTCCTGATTCTACCTTCTGTTATATCTCTTCTTTCTGACTTCTCTTGTTCATCAGCCTTCTAACTTCCCCTTCTCCTTATTCCTACCTCTACGTTCCTCTATTCTTCTCTTTCTTCCTTTTATTCATCTTATCTCTTATTATCATATTTATCTCCCTTTTTTTATTCTCTTCCTTTTGCTTATCCTGTTCCAGTCTCGTTTTTTTTTTTTTCATCTTATATTCTTCAATCTCTTGTCTAGTTTTTTTTTTCCTCTTATTGATATTCCTCTCTCTCCCTTCCCTTCATCCTCCTCTTTCTCATTCTCTTTTAGTCCTCCTTTTCCTTATTCTCCTCTATTCTTTCCTTCTTTCACGTCCCTCTTTACCATTCTCTCTTTTCTCTTCTTATTCCTCTTTTTTTTTTCCTTCCTTCTCTTTAGTTTTCCGTCAGTATTCCTTCTCCTCGTTCATTTTCTTTCTCTCTCCTTTCTCTTCTTTCCTTACTCTCTTTTAATATTTCTTCTTATTTTTTCCTCATTATTCCTACCTTGACATTCATCTTTTTTCTTTCCCTCCTATCTCTTCTCCCTCTTCATTTTTCATTCTCTTTCTCTTTATTCTTTCTTCATTATTCCTTCCTCCACGTTCGTCTTTTCCTTTCCCTCCTCTCCCTTCTCCTTCCTTTACTTTTCTCATCCTCTTTCCATCCCTCCTCCTCCTCCTCCTCCTCCTCCTCCTCCTCCTCCTCCTCCTCCTCCTCCTTCTCCTCCTCCTCTTCCTCCTCCTGTTGCGCCCTAAACTTATTATTATCCAATATTTCGCTAATTAGTTCCAGGAAGAGAGAAAAAACACAAGCGTTCAGGTTCGCCCACTATAATCTTTTGGTAATTAAATATTGAGTTTTAAAGTTTCGCTGATCGCATGGTTTAGTGGAAATTATATTAAATAATGCATTAGTGTCGGATTATGGGGAGGTTTATCTCAGCATGGCAGGAAGGGAGGGATTACAGGTGAGTGAGTGAGTGAGTGTGTGTGTGTGTGTGTGTGTGTGTGTGTGTGTGTGTGTGTGTGTGTGTGTGTGTGTGTGTGTGTGTGTGTGTGTGTGTGTGTGTGTGTGTGTGTGTGTGTGTGTGTGTGTGTCTGTGTGTGTGTGTGTGTGTGTGTGTGTGTGTGTGTGAATATAATCATGATATTTTATCTGTGTAATGATTGCTCGATTTTTCTTAGTGTTTTTGTGACTCATGATGATGGAGAACCTTTCCGAACTATCACTTGAATTACGAAAACCCCAATAACTTTCACTAGAGGCTTTTAAGTTAACACTAGAAACATGAAAACCAAATTTTTGATAAAGCCTTTTAAGTTTTTACTAGAATCATGAAAACACTCACAAGAGCCTTAATCCTGACTAGAATTATATAAACGATCATAACTTTCGCAAGTCTTTTAAGCTATCACTAAAATTATGAAAGCCCTAATAACATACTTTTTTAATACTAGCATTTTAAAACAATCACTAGAATCATGACCAGTTTAAGTATGAGCATGATAGGTGGAAATAGGTATGTTTTACACAGGGACTGTC